>NW_017731836.1:1126798-1135740 GCF_001890085.2 Hipposideros armiger | reverse complement strand
CACCACCACCACCAGTGTGGCAGTTTTCAAATGTGGCTCAAAATTCTTTGGCACTGCTCTCATCAAGAGATGGAGTCTATGTTCCCTCTTGAATTTGGATGGCGTCAGGATGCTTGAACCAATAGAACGTGACAGAAGCGCTACTATAGGACTTCTAAGGCTCAGGCAGAAAAGGCCAAAATGCTTCCACCTGGTCATCTTGGGATGCTCACAGTGGGGGGCGACGCCAGACACCATAAGGAGGTCAGAGTGCCTCTAAGAGCACCGTGCTGGAAAGGTCAGATGTCAGCACTCTGGTTGACAACCCCAGCTGAGCTCCCAGCCAGGAGCCACTGTCCACTGCCAGACACAGGAGTGGGTCTCCCTGGATGTCCAGTCCACCCGAGCCTTCAGATGACCACAGCCCCAGCTGACATCTGATTGCGACTGCATGAGCGACCTCAAACCAGAACCATCCAACTGAGCCCTCTTTAAATTCCCACCACACAAATCATGGGCAAAATAAAACAGTTGTTTTAGGCTATGATGTTATTTGCTGAGTAGAAACAGTAACCACAGCAATGAGGAAGGGCAACACTCCCATTTCGTCTCTTCTTCCAAAAAAGCCAAAAACGGGGGAAGAAAGCGAACATCAAACCTGCAGGCCTCAAATCTATCAGGATGAAGCTGAATCCATTTGCAATCCTGGCAACACCAGGGCAGGCTGGACGAAGACAACCAAACCCCATTCGTTACACTTCAGTTGAGCCTGATGCCAAACAATGAAAGAGTTTATTTATACTAAGGGGCTTGGCTGCAGTTATAATAAACAGCGGATGTTCCTCTCATTGTATCCCTGCTAGCAGTTTCTTTCTGTCACAGCAAACATTAATATCTCTTAGATAATCCAGCAAAACACAGCAAAGGAAAAAATCAGGCAAGAATAGAACAAATTTTTTTTCCATCTTCCTGTAAGGAAATGGAAGAAACTTATTCAGGGCCGCCAGATAGCTCAATTGGTTAAAGCGCAGTGCTCATAACACCAAAGTTGCCAGTTCGATCCCCACATGAGCCACTGAGTTGTGCCCTCCCCAGCTAGATTGAAACTACTACTTGGCTTGGAGCTGACGGGTCCTGGAAAAACATACTGCTCCCCAATAAAAAATTTTTAAAATGGAAGAAAGAAAAAAAGGAAGAAAGAAACTGATTCTCCAAGCTCTCTCAGAGCTACTTTGCAAATAATCGTGAGATCCTTGGTTAAGGTACTTTGCATAAAAGTGATAGTATTTACTTTTGGAAACATCTATGTGGCCATAGGCAGAGTAAGTAACTCCTGAGGAGGAGGGCTGGGCAAAGATAACTGGGATATCTGTCAAAGGATGAGGTCCAATAGATGTTTAACTCAGCCATCCAACACACACACACACACACACACACACACACACACACACACCCCACTACATTAAAGGTCCCTACAACAAATGCTCAGAAGGAAAAATAACAACTCAATATTAAAAGGCTACAGCCCACAGGGACCACAGCTCTCTGCTACTTAACAGAATCTGAAGATTCTATCAACCATTGGGACAGCAATGAATCCATCAATCCCCACAGCCCACCTCCTTTTGAGGTGGGGACTTTTGAGGACACCTCTGTCAGAGGGAAGAAGGCATCTTGGGTAAATCTGGGGGCACAGTCCTGGCACTCTACAAAAAGCTGCTTTACTATAACAGCGAGTGCCTACGTTCCTATGATGGGTTCCAGCTGAGGGGCCAGGACTTTATAGCTTAAAAGGAAGACATGTCGATTTTTTTTTAAGGCAGTAGAGTCCATTTCAATATTAGATATTAGAAAGCTATTTCTATGTCCTAGCCAACAGCCCATACTAGTTTCATTTTGCTAATGTGGTTACAAGTGAATGAGATTGTGCATGCGTGCCTACGTTTGCCCACAAGTCTTTATCCATTTAGAAAGTGATGCGAACACTCAAAATCATATAGTAACTAAGTCTGAATATCTAAATATTCTTATAATTGGAATGTTTTCCACTATTATATCTCGGTCATTTTTTTTTTAATATATTTCACAATTGAGGGTTTCTTGGCTACAGACAATCCTAAAATGCCTTTTTAGGCACTTTCACCCCTTCATGAATTAGCACAGTGAGAGCTTAACAATACAGTAATTCACGAAGCAAACCCACCTTTATCAGCAATTAAGGCAGGGGCTACCAATCTGAAAATTTTTTCCCACCAGCTTTCGGAGTTCCTAAAATTCCTTCCATAGAAATTCATTTCTTTGACTCATAATGACATCTTTTTAGAAATAGTGCTTCATTCTATCCACTCCCATTCACTGCCTATGAAAATGATAAAATGTGGTCATTGTAAATAATTCAGAAAACAAATTTCTAAAGTCTTGCTCTCAGTTTCTGTATTTACTTCACCATAACTAGTAACAAGTAGCACAGAGTCCGTAGACCACACTGCAACTCACTTTGCTCTGTTTGTTCCTCATATAAATATATCCTTTTACTGTACATATAGTTTTACATATTTACATAAATAACTACATATTTACTCTACATAGTTTGCTTCCACTAAATCGACCATGGCCATTTGTCCACATTCACATATGCCTTCCTTTTTTTAATGTGATCGGCCACTCTTAAAATGCCAACATGTCCAAACGGGGCAGAATCCGAGACCTTCACGAGCTAAGACCTCTGTAAGTAAGGGACTTTGGGGAGGGGAAGAGGGGACACAGGTCATGCTTTCCAAATGTCGCAATTGTGCCCAGGGGTGGCCCTGCCTAACAACAGCCTGGGGATGAATAAACTTCCAGAGCTGGCCCTGGAGAAGAGAGACCTGCCTGCTTTTCAGGACAGTATATGACACTGCCAAGAGCCCTGAGGCCACAAGGGCTCTTGATTCTAACCACAAACTAACATTCATCATACCCTTGTGTGCAGATACTGCGTGAGATGCTGGGGACACAGAGATAGGGAAGCCTAGTCCCTCCCTCCAGGGGCCACATCTAGTGGGAGATGCCAGGCAAGTCATAAATGACCATAATAATACAGCCTGATGAACACACAGAAGCGGGGAGTAAGGGTGCTAGGACATGCAAGAAGCAGAGAGTGCTGGTTAAGACAGCCCTCTGGGCCTATACCCAGCGATCCTGATTCAGTAGGTCTGGGCGGGGCCCAAGACGCTCTCATTCTAATGCGTTCCTCAATCTAACAAGTTCCTTTGTCATGCTGAGGTTGCTGGTACAAGAACCACACTTGGATGGCACTGCTCTAGAGCAGTGGCTCACAATCATAGGTGATTTTGCACCCCAGGGACACTTACAAGTCTGGAGATATATATGCTTGGTTGTCACAATGTCGGGGGCGGGGTGGGGTTGGGGTAGGGGGTGTTACTTGTACCTAGTGAGTAGATGCTGCTAAACCTCCTACAATGCACAGGACAGCCCCCCACAAAACAAAGAATTATCCAGCCCACAATGTCAACAGAGCTAAAGTTGAGCAACTGCTTTAGAACAAGACACTTGAACTCTATGCCTCAGTTTTGTTATCAGCAAAACGGGGATGATAAATGTCTATCTCATAAAGGTTTCCTGAAGATTCAGCAAGTTTATGTATACAAAGCGCTTAGAAAAGGACAGGAAACATAGTAGGCATGCATTATTATTGAAGGGTAGTTAGGAGACAAAAAACAGGCTGGAATGACATTCCAGGAAGGATACAAAACCCTTCCTGCAGGTACCCACCACACTGCAGCCCTCACCCACCCTGCTCCAATAACAGCAGTGATAATATTTGATGGCTTACTATGCGCCATCATTGGGATGAGTAAACCGAGGTCAAGTAAATTGCCCAAGGTCACATAGCCAAGAAGGGGCAACCTGTTGGTATTCAGTCACTCAGACACTTATTGAGCACCTACTATGTGCCAGGCAAATCCCAAGAGAAAGCGCCCTAACAATGCAGGATTCACTCAGGGAAACAAAGGGATTTCCATATCCCAGCAGACCAGCCATAGAGCAAAGCCCTGTTGCTCCAGTGACTGCCAAGTCCATTCCCCCATAATCCTGGCTATACAAGCCCTCTCTTGGGCACCTTGCCCAAAGAAACATCATGGCAGGGCCTAGGCGAGGAGAGTAGAGCCATCGCCAAACCTCGTGGTGGGCCTGGCTCCAATGGACATCTTGTTAGAGCCTTTCCTGCATCTGGCACCCTGTGGACCTCGGTGCTCCCTGCCAGCCCCACACACAGGAGACCTCTCCTTCACCCAGGCTGCGCAGCAATCGAAGCACTTCCTCACACAGTATCCCCTCTTGTCCTCCAGGCCACACAGGGACATGGGCAAGAATCACAACCCCCCAAATCACAGATAATGAGACTCAGGCTCCAAGAAGCCAAGTGTCCCTAAGTCAGCAGACCTCAGACTCTAACCGAAGCCATCAGTTGTCACTTTATGCCAATACCAGTCTTCCCTCCACCCAACCCTCCCGCATGGCTTTGGGTTTTGGGGTTTTCTTTTTCCTCTCTGAATATAAACTAATACAAATTCTATGCAAATAATTCGAAAAAATAATAGAAAGGTACAAAGACAAGAAGCATCACCTCCCAGATAAAACAGTTGGTGCGTGATCTTTTCCAGGCATTTTTATGCACGCAAACATATTTTAAAGAAGAGCACCATACTACTTGCTCTTTCGGAATCTGCCGTTTCCCATTTAGATGTTTTTCTATATTAATAACAAGCTGTGTCATCATTTTAAGGCCTGGATTCTATCAACCATGGTGTGTGCATTGTATTCATTTATTTAACCAACCCCCCCCCATTGATAGTCATGTAGATTTATAATTTCCCAACATTTTTAAACAATGCTGCAATGAATACTATCAGACCTATATCCTTGCCCAGTTATTCCCTTAGGATAAATTCTTACAAGTACAATTACTGGGTCAAAAGTTACTGTCCCTTGGGCCGGCCGAGTGGCACGATGGTTAAGAACTGGCTTGGGACGCCAGAGGGCCCCNACCTCCAGGCACAAGGACAAGGGTCAGTTCTAAGAGGCCCTGGGGGAGGGGCTGAAGTTACAAAACCCTAAACACACACACACACACCCCTAGAAAAACTGAGAGGACCCAGTGCTTTTTCATTCATGGCCAAACGTTTTTAAACCCACAGGATCCTTTGTGTGAGAGATGGCAGAATTGCTGAAACCAGAGCTTTTCACTGAGTCTGACCACAAATGAACTAGTTCAATGTTTACACCAAGAAGCATAACAAATTTCCTCAACTTCAAGGACCAAACGTTTTCCCAAAAATTCTTATACGTTAGATTTCAGAGGAATTATACAAATGATATGCACATTTATCAGCAGTAACATTTCAATCAGCACTCAAGCTGTTATGCAATACAAGGTCCATCTTATAATTAATAAGATTTAGAATCCGGGCAAAAGGTTGAGTTCGTGTCCCAGCCCTGGGCCCTCTCGAGATCCTTTAGTGCAGCCTCTGTTGGAAGCACGCACCCACTCACCCCAGCATTCTAGGCGAGCTGGCTGCCTGGCTTCTGCTGGCTTTTGGAGAACCTTCCTCCTGACTGCAGCTAATCAGAATGGAAAGGAGGGCACAGGATACAAAAGAAACAAATTCAAAATCCATTGCTATGACTTTAGAAACATGGAAAAAACATCAGAAGAAACAGTTAAAAATGTTTAAAGTGGTTGTCTCCAGGAGTTGAACTGGGGGTGAGAAGGAATGAGGCAGAGGACTTTCATTTTTCATTAAAACTTCTCCAGGGCTCTAAAAAAAAAAAATCCATCATGTGCAAGTATTGCTTCACTAAAAAAATTTTAAGCAACTGCAGCATAGATTAACCAAAGAGCTTTCATATTTCCCTTATCGTCAAGACTGAGGGTGATTCATAATTCATTCAGCATGTGGCTAGATGAAAATCAAAATCTCAGTCATGCAATATCCGGGCTGCAAGAGACTTTGCCCTCACTTAGCTCAGATGTGCCCATTTCACAGAGGAGGTAACTGAAGTCTCGGGAAGTAGAGTTCCTCTCCCAAGGATGTACACCTGGTAAATGTCAGGACAAAAATTGAAAACCTGGTCCCCTAAGTCTTAGACCAGTGTTCTTTCATCTCACCAGCCTTGGGAGGGACCTCAGAATATGCATCCTCCACACCCACAAACACATATCTCAAAGCTACCTAAGGGCTTGGGCTCCAGCCTCAGACTCCTGGATTCTAATCTTGGCTCCCCACCCACTGGCCATGTGACTTTGAAGAACAGACTCAATCTTTCAGTGCCTCTTTCTCATCAATGTCCTCTAGCGGTACTGTGTGAACAGGATAAACTATATAAAGCACTTAGCACAATGCTTAGCACATAGTAAGCTTTTGAAAAATAGTGATTTCTAAGTAGGCATCATTATTCAATAAATGGCAAAGAGGAGAAAGGAAAGGATCAACACTTGTTGAACAGTTATATGCTAAATACCATGCCAGGCATTTTGCAAACATCACCTTATTTAATCCTAAACAGCCTTGAAAGATAGGTACTGCCCTCCCCATTTTAGAGAGAAGAAAATTAAAACCCAGAAAAGCTAAAAATAAAGACTACAGCTTATTAAGAGGCAGGGGGACAATTCAAATCTAGCGCTCCTGAACGCCAAAGCCCACGTTTTCCACCATCACAAGCTTCGTAGTTTAAGCCTCAATCAGCTCCAAAACAAGTCTTCCTACGCTTTTTTGACCCATTTCATAGCATTAAAGTGTGGTTTGCTTCAGCAAGTTCCAACTTGGGAAGCAGATCCAATTTCTAACAAATGCATGCAATACCAAGATGCTACGTCCCCGGTGGAGATGCTAACAAAACCGGTGGCAGGGAGAGAAAGCAGAATGTCAAGAGCTGCCCAAAGAGCTTTAGAACCTTCCCCCTGAATTTATAAGTGTCTGCTTACTACTGTGCTTTTGGTTCTAAGCCCCACTCATTTTTTTCTAATAGGCATTAAAGCCCTGGCATCATTTTCCCTCTGACAAAATTTTTAAGAAGTGGGTANGAGTAACACCTGTGTATTTTCAGAAACAGTGAAGCAGTTATTCCTTCTCAAATCTTTCTTTAATCCTTCTGATTTTGTCAAGCAGAAAGCCTCCATTTGGTGCTAGCTTGTCTTCACAGCACCTTCTATACTTCTTTTTCATTTGCTTCACTAATCTCTTTTCTAAGAAGAGGTTGGGCCAGTCCAGGCTCAGAGCCTTCCATAGAGAAGGGAAACTGCTACAATTTGATAAGCAAAATAACAAATCCACTGGAAACAAACAGCATTGTTTTGAAAGTCACCAAGCTGTGCCCTTAAGAGTTGGGCACTTTCATTTCTATTATGTATATATGTATATATATATATAATTCTTCCATAAAACTCTTGCTTTAAAAAAACGCATTTCCCTTTAATGGTTTTCCACTTATAGTTATGAATTTTCCTTTTCAAACTGAAATAAAAATGTAAATCAATTTAAAGGAAAATATGGAATAAATAGTATATACAGAAAAATAGGATAAGACAAAAAGTACAACAGCAGCAGGAAAATAACTAGAGTTAGGATCGTAAAATCTGTTAGCAGAACATTCTAGAATTACACGATAAAAGGCACCACTGGAAACATTCTGACTTGCCGATTGGTTATAAGATACCTGAAATGTTCTTAAGTTTACTAGAAATCATGTTTTCTTTTCACCCATCCAATCTATTCTATAAGAGCACTTGTGGCAGCTACTAAAACACACAAAGAAACCATTTGAAATAGTGCTTGGGTGAAAAAGGGGTAAGTGCTCTCCAGTATTGCCTGACTGAACTTTCTTCAATAATGGAAATGTTCTCTACCTGTGTTGTCCAACACAGAAGCCACCAGCCAACATGGCTACGTGAAAACTTGAGATGTGGCTAGTGCATTTTTTATTAAACCTTAACTTTTTAATAATTGAAATAGCCACATATGGCTAGCGGTTGCCGTGCTGGACAGCCCCGGTCCAGCTCCCAGACCCTGGATTTCACTTCGCTTCTCCGCTTTGAGGTCATACAATGCTCCTCGGGCCCTCCGGCTGCCTTCTCCCCGTGCTTCTGTCCGGCTTTCCCTCCCTCAGCCCCAGCTCCCACAGAAAGTGGTTTTCCCAGCCCCATGAGAAGGGGAGCCAGGACAGTCTGATTTCACCTTTCAGGAATTTTGCAGCAGAGGCAGAATCAGAAAGAATGTACCAGGGTAGAGCCAGGGCCCAGGGAGCTACACCAGAAAGGTACAGAGCCGGGAGGACTCAGAGGTGGAGACGGGGTGAGGACCGAAGACCACCAGGCAGCTAGAACAAGCCCCCTCAAGGGCCCCCACACACCTGATCACTGTGCAGGCCCAAGTGCACATCAGCGACTTTCATCCAACCAGCAGACTCTGGTTAAAACAGCTCCAACTGGCTGGAAACGTTGATAGAAACGAATAAAAGGGGGAAGAAAATACCAAGGCCTTCAAATTGGGAGAAATCAGAATCACTGCTGGAGACCAGGTGCCTGAGACCCCTCCCTCTGACTCCTTTTCTTCTCCACCTCGAGCCCTGACTTCAGTAGCACAGGACTCTCTGCATGTCTGCCAAGCCCACCCGCTACCTTCTGTGGGGACCGCCCGCTATACACCAGGGAGAACCTTACCACCATGTTTCTGATATGACCCTCTCTCAGGGAATGGAACTGAGGAAGCCGGAAGAGGGAGAGACAGGGATGAGAGAGAGAAGAAAGCAGAAGAGAGAACACCAGGAGGCAGCCGTGGAGGGGTGGTGGGAGATTACCTGGATCGCTGACTCTAATTCTGCAATTACATGGCCATATAATGTATCAATCAAAACAAGGTACTCTCAAGAGTGAGGAAGGGCACTATTAACCATTATGCTGG
>NW_017731836.1:1066837-1117513 GCF_001890085.2 Hipposideros armiger | reverse complement strand
CACACACACACACACACACACACACACGTTTTAAAGGACAAAGTGCTAAGATATGACAACACTATCTTCTCAGAAAAGAATTTCCCTCTTCCCCTGACTTGTGCCAATCATTAATTAGAGAGAGGCCAGACTGCTTCCAATTCACTCCCACCCCCAAGTTTCCAAGCTCAAAACTATTTCTTTTTAAGAGAAAATATTTGCTGGTTTCTGGAAGGAGGAAAAGGCAGATTCTGGGTGCAGGGGGATCACAGATGTCCAGACTCCAATGCTTTTTCAAACCGCCCTAACAAGTCGGCCCAGAAAACATCCCACCCAAGCAGTGAGGGAAAGAGCACAAACTTTTACAACTAACTGCTTGGTCTCCCTGGGGAAGGGCAGGCTGAAAAAGGCAGCTTTTCATTACTCAGAGCCCGAAAAGCTATCTGTAGGTAACTAGGTCTGATTGTGTCCTTCCTCCCCCTCTCTCTGACCATTTCAGGGCACCTTCCGAGCAAAAAAGGGAAATAAAGAAAACACTACACATCATGGTTAAAATAATAATAATGGGAACAGAATATTGCGAATCTGGATTACAGTGAGATTTAGGCATTTTCTGTACTGCATCTTGTTTTAACAAATATTTGAAAAAAGACAGCTCTACATAATACGTATTGTAAAATTACATCAACACACTTCCTTGCATTGCCTCACCTGGCAAAGCTGTTACACCTGGAATGGCCCATTTCTCTGTCTCTCCTCTGTCCATCGCTCACCCCATCCCCCAGCACACTGGTCCCCCCTTGCTGGTCCTTAGCCAGGCCAGGCCTGCTCTCAACTTAGCACTGGCTGTTCCCTCTGGCTGTAATGCTGTTCCCCCGCATGGCCTGGAGGCTCTCTCTCTCCAGACAAGCTCCACCCACTCTATGTAACACTGCATTCCTCCCCTTACCCCCAAACACCCACACTGCCATGGCCCCTTCCTGCCTTGTTTTTCTCCTTAGCACATATCGCCATGTAACCTCCTGTGTATTTTAACTGTTTATTGCATTTCTTCTCTCTCCACAATGTAAGCATCAGGAGGACAGGTAGTTCTGTCCATTCTTTTCACTGCTCACTCATCATCATCTTAAACTGTCCTGAGCACACAGCAGGTGCTAATAAATACTCAAGGATGTGCCTGTGGGAAAATACATTTACTTTCTTAACTTGAAACATCAGGCTTATAGCCAAAGGCCTCTCTGGTTAAAAGGTTACTCCCTTCAACAGTTTGCAAAAGCCAGCCCTCTTGATATAAATCAGAGTGCAAAGGGGTTATGGCACTGCTCGAACAAGGTCAGAGGCAAAGCGAGGTTGCAGGAAGGGGCAGGTATCCAACTGACGACATACAGGTGGCTGGCATCCAGAGGCCTCTTGGTAATCTCCAATTTAAACAGCCGAAACACTGCCGAAACACGAAATGGGATGCTTAACAGCGAATCCAGGCCTGCACCTCGGCCTACAGCTGCCCAGAGACAACTGTGCCAAGTTCTAAGGGCAAAGTAGCAGCCACCACAAACCTGGTCACCAATTCATTTTAGTCAGAGTCAGGAGGGGTGCTGGGCACTCCACATCATAATCAAAAAGCAAAGGGAAAGGAAAAGTAGATAGCAAAAGGCCTTCCTTTAGAGGCTCTGAGATTATCAGTCAAACCTCGTTATTTCCATACTCACTAAAATTTATTCATAACTCAAAAATCAATACTCATGGCACTTCTACGGTCACTTGTGGACATGAACTGAGTGCCAGAACTTGGAATCGCCCAGTGGGCACATTCCCAGCCGTGGTCAAGTAAAGAGACACTCTGCCTTCTTGTTTCTCATACGGTAACCAAGTGTCCTTTACAGGGCCCATTGAGTGCCGCGGTTTTTGCACTTCTGTGCGTTTTTTTGGTGATTCTGCAGTTTAAAGTGGCCGCCAAGCCCAGTGCTCAAGTGCTATCTAGTGTTCCTAAGCCCTAAAAGGCTGCGATGGGCCTCACGGGGGTCAAACGTGTTAAGTAGGCTTCATTCAGGCTCGAGCCATTGTGCAGCTGCCTGTGAGTTCAACATTAATGAATTCATAATACATAGCAAATAAGGTGTCTTGAAACAGAAAGACCCATAAAACAAGGGTATGTATTGATCAGCTGACAAAAATGTGACCCGAGGCTTGCAGGAACCTAACCTCTCCCCTCCGCCCCGCCCCGGGAGCAATAGTTCAGCACTCACTAACTCCATCTTCACAGGGACTTGACAGAAAACAACTACCAGGAATAACGAGAATGAACCGAATATTAACATGGCTGTTTCCTGTCCCACATCATTTGGCACACTCCCCTCCAACACCCCCACGGCTCACACCATCTGCTGTTCTTCGCACATGGACTCTCTCATTCTGCAGGCTTCTGCTCAGGTGTCTACAGGTGACGCCTCTCTCAGAGCCTCTGTCACATCATTCTTTTATTGTAGTTATTACATCAGTAATTATCAGCCATCTCTCCACTCCTCACCCCCCACCAAAATGTAAACCTCCCGAGGGTAAGACCCGTGTTTATCTTGTTCACCTATATGTCTGCAGTGGCCCGCAGAGTGCCTGACACAGGGTTGGTGCCCAGGGCTTCCCTGAAGGAACACAGCCCACCACAGACATAAGACCCCATCCTCTCCTCCAGCCCCAGCAACATGACAAGCACCCAGACAGCAGGCACTGAAGGGGAAATCTCCCTGCCCCTTGGTGAGTATGACAGGAAATACCTATAAGACCCGGGATGCCTGGTCCACATGCAGCTACTGAGTGGCCGGCCCAAACCGAGATGGGCTCTTGGTGTAAAATATGCACAAGAGTTTGAAGACTTTGTATAAAAATAGCTGTAAAATATCTCAATGACTTTTAGATAGAGTCCATGTTAAAATGATACTATCTGGGACATTCTAGGTTAAATGAAAATAGATTTAAATTCATTTCAGCTGTTTCTTTTTACTTTACTGTGGCTACTAGAGAACTTTTAGTTACTTATGGCACATAGCTTGCGTTATAGTTCTATAGTTCTGAGTCCACCTTGGTTATAATAACCATGAAAAGGTCAGCCAGCAACACAGGCCAGCTCTGATCACTTCTCTTTGCTACTGCCAAGTACTCTCCAGAGCAAGGCAGGAAACACCTGTCCTGTGGCTTCCTGTGACACACAAATACCTAGGTGTATTCAGAAAAGGGATTCGGAAATCAGGGCTAAAAAGAGTTTAACAGATGAAACCATTTTACCCTCAGAAAGTAAGTAAGAGCAACCAGAACAGTGGCTGGCTGAGAGTAGGCATACAAATATTTGTTGAATGAATAAATCAATCAGTCCTTTAAAAAAAAAAAAGACTATTTCTAAGTTGTCTTAATACTTGGAATGGCAGAATATGAGAGCTGGAGGGGATCTGGAAAATGATCTGGCTCTGCCATGTCACTGAACCGTGAGGATGCTGTGCCTACGTGTCCTTACCTGGAGAACAGGTAGTCCCAGCCTTTCCTACTTTCCAGGCCTGTGCTATCCAGGACTTTCTACAGTAACAGATGTGTTCTCTGCACTGTCCAATACAGTAGCTATTGAGCTCTTAAAACATAGCTACCATGACTGATGAACTGAATTTTAAATCTTAATTAATTTAATTCAAATTTAATTTTAATTAATTTAATTTAAATTAAAATAGCCAAATGTGGCCAAGAGGCTGCCATACTGGACAGCACAGCTCTAAGTTGTTTTGACAGGCTAGAATGAGATAAAGCTTGAAAAACACTGTAAACTCTAAATCCCTTTAAAAATGATGGGGGTTTTGTTGTTGTTGTTGTTTAAGGTATTATAGATCCGAGATTCCAAGGGATTTCAATTGCCCAACGAAGACACTGGACTCCTAATAAGTGAAAAAAATTTAAATAAACACGCAGATTTTACTCCACTTGGGGAAAAAGGGCAGCCAGTGTTCATAGATACCTACAATCGGAATAGAGGGGTTGACGATAACCCTTCACACACAGCTCAGAAAGCAAGCTTTTAATCCTCACTCTCACATCAGGGTTTGGGACCTCCCAGACCTCCGCATGGCATGCGGTCGGAAATCAAGGTTGCCAGTGTATTGCTGGTAGGCTACATTCCTATCCCCTGCATCCTCACTCTTAGGGACCAGATGTTTCCTGCCCTTGCCGCTGACCTTCCCTGCTATTTCTCCTGCTACAGAAACAGGTCCTCCCAACAGCTCCCTGCATCCCTTCAGCTCTCTGACAGTCATTCACAGGCTCTCGGATAGATGCGGAGGTTGTTCCAGTTTGCTGATGGATGGTAAAAACCAACCACTGCTGAAAAGGAATGGGGACTAATTGATAGCTGTGAAGAATACTAATCTGTTTACACTCAGGTTGGAAGATGCTCATGAAATTCAAATCAAGTTTTGTCTCCCAAGACTCTTCCCAGCAGGAAAGCCCTTCCCAGTCTAAACAGCTTTTCCTTACCATTAAGATAATTATATTCTACACACAAGCAGACAATAAAGAAATGAGCAGGGAAGTAGAAGGGGAATTATTAGAGCAGGAGAGTCAACAAAAAGGTTTTAAGTCTGAGCAAACACACAATGTTTCCAAGTACAATGTGAGGAACTGCCCTAAAATATCGAAGAGATTTTTGTGACCTCATTTATTCTTCTCCATTAAAGAGTTCAGCTCATTTTCACCTCACTTCTTTCAGCTTTGCCACAGACACGTTAACTTTAGGACTTAGGCATGTATGAAGCCCTTGGTTTTGGCCCCACAGAGCTTCCATAATGAAAAACAACATGTGAAATTGGATCCACATGTGTTCCACCCACAAGCTGGGCTCAGTGGTGTATTTTATTCTGTCAGACAGCAGGCTGTTGCTCAACAGGAGGAGGGGACACCAGCAATCACCCTCCAACTATTAAAACAAAATTAACCATTCTGGTGTCAGCAGGACAGACACCAGTTCACCAAGAACAGGCATCCGGCCTTGTGTACCTCAAGTTCAGTCTCCCGTCTGTTGATGTCATCCGTGGATTGATTTAACTTCTCCAGTTCTCCCTAACAAAGAAAAGAGGCAGAAAAAAGATTTAAGGGATTTGTCTTTTGTTTCCAATATGACTCAGCCCACGACCTGCAAAATCACTCCAGCACAATTTGGGAAGAGGGAAGTGTCAGTATTAATTCTCAAGAAAAATAGTTGAGCCTTGGCTAGAAGAGCAAATGCGTGTCAGCATTTCTGAAACCTTTTTCTTGATGGTGTCCCTTTTGAAAATATCATAAGGTCACAGGAATTTATCTTTTCTTAGAAGGTCAAATATTTAATCCGGATGTGTGCCTTCAGGTAAACCCACCTGTTACAAATGGTTTAAAGGCTGAATCAAAATAGAACCTTCTGCCTCACAGAAAGAACTTTGAAGAAAATACAAGAAAATAAACAAAGCCAAGCCAAAAGTACAAACCCAGTGAAATGATTTAAATCAAGAACAGAATACTGGCATTAACTCATTGGTGGTGGAGTATTTTTCTGTACAGATGAAAATCTTTTCAAACTGCCAATTATTCAATCTCCCTAGGTGTTTTTTTAAAAACACACAAAAACACTAGCTTAAAAAAAAAACCTACCTTTAAATACACATTTACAAACTAAAATTTTATAAAAAGTACACAGCATGAAGTTAACTCATTTTACTCTGCAAACAAAGGATATTGTTTAACAGAATTCCTGTACCAACAAAACAAGATAATAGTCCAAACTGATTAATTTAATAAATAAAATTTCTAATGCAAAGATTTCCCCACCTGATCTTCATCTTGCTAATCTGCCAAAACAATTAATTTAAACTGCAACCGCTGTATTAAATGAGCTTTTAATTGATCTGTGCACTGAAAAACCAATTAGGGCTCCAGGATTTGAAAGCACACTTAAAAGCAGTACATATATACATACACACACACAAATACACATATACTATATATAATATATACATATATGTGTGTATATATGTATGATTTATGGGAAGGTTAGAAAAACGGGTCTTGGATTTGTTGTGCTTTTTACTTAGAGGGTGAAGAGGTTAAGCTGTCAACCCTAGATCTCGGCTTGGACATTGTTTTTTAATCATCTCCCCTAGAAATGGAGGTGCAGAGAGAGGGCCAGGCCAATGCCCTCGCCTTCTCCCCGCGTCAGCTTTGCGCATCAGTTGTTCCTGATTTCTGTTCACACCCGACCTCATAAACAAGGAAAAGCTGGGTTTTAAATCATTTGAGGCCAAGTCGAGGGTTGAATCAGTAATGACAAAAAAAACCAAAAAACAAAAAACCTTCAGTTTGGTCACAATCAAAGCAGAGGGAAGATGGCTCAGGCCGGACACCTCCACCAGGTGAGGACTCGGAACCCAGGGCACCAGTGCCAGCCCACGCTGCAGGGGCGGACAACGCCCACCCAGCAGCCGACCCTTCCTCCCAGGGACAGGAGGACGTGCAATGCCCGCGGCGTCGCGAGCTTGGCTGGGGCACCCCGGATACCCGCGTGGCGCCCCCGCCCCCTTTTTCCCTTTGTTGCACATCCGCCCAACCGCTGGGCACGCTGCAGCGATCCCCAGATTCTGCCCGGGCTCTGCGGGGGGAATCCCCGCAATATATTCAGGCCGCATCCACTAGGGCACTGCAGCCTCCCGATGAACCCAGGGAAACAAGAGTATTCAGACCCTCTCTGCTCGCCCCCAGACCTCCGTCGCCACCCCCCCCCCCGGACCGCAGGCACTGGGGCTGCGAGGCGGGTGTCAGTGTAGACGCCGACATCCGCGGCGGCCCTCGCGGATCCGGGGTCCGGGGCGCCCCTCGCGCGCCCTACCTGAATCCGGGGATCCACCTCTTCTTCCTCCTCCAGCTCCTGCTCCATCCCCTCTTCCTCCTCTTCCTCCAAGTCCCGGGCCGACTGCAGGAGCTCAACCGGCTCCTCCGAGCGGCTCCGCTTCAGCGCCGCGTCCATACCGGCCGGCGGAACGCGAACAGCGCAGCGGGCTCCGGAGCGTGTGCGGGGCTGGCGGCCGCCGCAGGCTCGGCCGGAGCCGTCTGGTCACAGCTCGGCACGGTCTGGGAGCCGCAGCCGCCACCGGGGAGCCGCTCGCCGATGTGGACCCCTCCCGCCGAGGCGGAGCGGAGGAAATGGGCGCGGCCGCCCCCTTTCTGCCGAGGCCGTCAGCGCAGCGGCCCCGCTCCGCCCTCGTCCCGCCGGGGCCGCCCTCCTGGCTGCTCTGACTCGTATTCCTCCCTGGGTCCCCATTACCCCGGTCTCGTCACAAAAACCCGACTCTGAAAACCTCCAGCGTGGTGAAATAGGAGGGCCCTCACCCCCCTTTTAGCTTAGCCGACCGAGTATATCACAGACGACCCAACGTTGGCCGCCTGCTTTTAGGGCAGCGTTCTCCCTCCCTCCTCACCTAAGGCAAATGGACTACATGGAAGGAAAGTTGGGAGTATTTCCAGTCTAAGTCACCTTTAGAAGCCTGTACTCAGTGACCCTGGACCAGTTTCAAGACTCACTCAAACCCCCGTCTGTAACTTCCCCAAAGCACGTTTCTCCCCTTGGGTGAATCTTGGGAATTGTATTCACTTGAAGATTTCCTCAGAAAAGGGAACAGAAACAGATGCTCACATAGACACTAAAGTACAGAGGGGACCCAGCTGCAGTTCCGTGCATGGATTCTTTTTCCAAAGGCTGTGGCCTCCACTGGGCACAGCGCCATACCCACACACCTGTGCTTTCATGGATGTGGGATGGTCCTACCTGAATAGTCAGGAGATATGGAGAATCCATGGATGGGAGGTGTGGGTGGGTGGGTACAGCCTTCTCAAGGAGGTGGTAAGTGTAACTCCTGTTAATGGGCACACTCTCTCCAAGGACTTATGAACTGGTGAGGTTTCCTGCCCACCCAGAACAAGCGGGCAGCCAGAGCCTCCCTGGCAAACTCAACATCACAAAAGGCCAAAGAACGAAGGGGCATGTCTGTGCTGTTAGAAAATGTCAGGGCTACTGTGATGTCAGGGGAGCACAAGGTGAGGTGACCTTAGCATAGCAGGAAGGACATTGCCTCTGGCCACTACTAATGTCTCCTTCATGACAAAAATGCAGAATGTGTATACTTTCTACACAGAGGCTGTGGCCCATCCGCTCTGAGTTTGGAGGACAAACTTGGTTGAAGGAGCTTCTTTCTGAGAGCCTATCATTAAAGCCACCTTGGAAAGCTTGCTTTTGACAGTTTTATGAGAAACTAAGTTGGGGTGTTATTCCTTGGGCAAAACCACCCTACCCACATGCGCGCTGTGATCCACGGTCAAAGGAGATTTCATCCTGTCTCCTGAAGGTAATACAGGTGTATGCCATAGATTTGTTTCTGAGTAGATCACAGCTACTCGTTGTTCTTTAAGTCAAGGGAGACCCAGCAATTCTTCGAAAGATCTTCTGAAGTTCCTTGATTTTCCAGTTGGTGGATGAAGGCAGGGACAAGATGGCCATTAAGGGTAACTTTGGGACAAAAGAGCCACCAATGTTTCCCTGGCGGCTTAGAATTGAGTCCGTAATTGAGCAGGTTCATCCTAGCCTAGCTGTGAATAACCTGAGAGAAAGAGGTCAAAAACTAGAACCATGAGGTCAGCCCTGACTCTAAATGCTTCACAGCTGGTAGAACCCCATCCTCACCATTCAAAACAACAATCTCTAAAATACATTTCTATTTATGCTTACATCTAAGAGCAAGAGTGGTTCAAATGCATCCATAGTACATAGGGAAACTGCGCTAGAACATCGATTTAGACTTCTGTTGTTTTATTTTTAGGAGACCTGGGCCAGCTATAGTGTTAATCCCAATAGTGTTCTACAGTTAAAATAAGAAAACTACATAAACCAGAGCAGCACTATATATTTTCTGTTGGTACATATAAATGCACATAAATGCATAGAAAAAGATCTGGATGGACGGATTCATACCCAACAAAGGGGATATTTATACCCCTGGGAAAAGGGATAGGGAGAGGCTCAAGATTGGCTACAATGGGTGAGGGGACAAAGGGAACTTTAATCTCTCAATGATGTTTTTATTTTTTACAAGGAGAATGTATTTATGATTATTTGTGTAATTTAAAAATAAAAATAAATTTAAGGGCCGGCCGAGTGGCTCGTTGGTTAAGAGTTGACTTAGGAGTGCAAGCTCTGAGCAGCAGGGCCACTGGTTCGGATCCCACATGGGCCAGTGACACTGCGCCCTTTACAGCTAAGATGGTGAAAACAACTCGATCTGGAGCTGGGCTGCCATGAGTCACCAGCGACAGCATAGGCTGCAGTGGGTCTGCAGTGGGCTGCCATAAGCTAACATGTGTGGCTGGCAGCCAGCGTGAGCGACTGGCAGCCAGCATGAGCGGCCAGCAGCCGCTGTGAGCTGCCGTGAGCCACTGTGAGCAGCTGTCCAATGGCCGGTGACCGATCTGCCTCACCCGGGAAGAGTGCAATGATAATACCAACATGGGCCAGTGAAGCGACGTCCTCCACAACTAGACTGAAGAACAAAAAAGGACAGCAACTTGTCTGTTCCCCTTCCCCAATTCCCCAATGCTGTTCCCTCCCCTGTTTGCCCAATTAAAAAAAATCTTTAAAATAAATAAATAAATAAATATAAATTTAAAATAATATGTGCTGTATTAGTTTTCTATTGCTGTGTAACAAATTACCACAAATTTAGCAGCTTAAAACAACACTCGTTCATTACCTCACAGGTCTGTAGATCTGAAGTTCAGGTATGGCTTGACTAGGTTCTCTGCTCAGGGTATCCAGGCTGAATCAGGGTGTCACTCAGGGTGTCCAGGCTGCATTCCTTTCTGAAGGCTCTGAGGAAAACATCCTTTAAAGCTCATTTAGGTTATTGGCTGAAATCAGTTCCTTGTGGTTGTAGGACTGAGGTCCCCGTTTCCTTGCTGACTATCAGCTAAGGGCCAGTCTCAGATGCTGGAGGCCGCCTGCATTCCATGCCACGTGGCCCCCTCCACTTTCAAAGCCAGCAATGGAGAATTTCGCTGGTGTTCAATTAAATGAAATCTCACACTTCAATCTAGTCTTCAGGAAGAGCCCATCCCGTTTAAGGGTTCACTTGATTAGGTTAGGTCCATCCAGAATAGTCTCCCATTCTTAAAGTCAACTGTGCCATATACATAACCTATGATCTTGCAAGTGACTCTCCCATTATATCCACATGTTCCCAAAATTATACAAGAGTATGTCCGTCAGGGAGGAGGAAATGGGCCAATCTTATAAATTCTGCCTGCTCCACATACTAAGAAGGCAAGCCATGTAAATGCCTTGTAAGCCAAGCAAATGCTTGATATGTATTTTAGCTGGCCTATTGATCTAGAGCAGTGGTTCTAACGGTATGAGCTGCAGACCCCTGGAGGTCTCCAAGACCTTCCAGGATGCCCATGAGATCAAAACTGCTTTCGTGCTAATACTAAGACAATATTTGACTTTTTCACTCTCATTCTCTCACGAGTGTACATGGGAGTTTTCCAGAAGCAGACACATGATATCAAAACAGATTGAATGCAGAAGATATGAGAATCTAGCTGTCTTCTACTAAGCCACACATTAAAGGGTTTTGCAAAAATGTAAAACAATGCCCTTCTCACTATTTGTTTTGTTTTGAAAACTATTTCTCATTTTGGAAACTATAAACTATATTTATGTTAACATCAAACAAATAGATTTATTGTTATTTTTAGATGAATTAATAAAAAAATGTTTTCTTAAAAATTCTATGCAGTAACCACCAGTAGTTATAACCACATAAACAACAGCTCTTTGAGATCTCCAATCATTTTTTAAAAAACATAAAGGAATAGGGGAACCGAAAAGTTTGAAAACCACTGATTACGAGGAAATGTGCACTCTAGGTTTGTTATTCTATTTTATTTGTATTTAAATGTTCCACTGCCTCCTTCATTCAAAAGGTGTGTACCCCCACCCAAGACCCCAGTTGGTCCCTGGTGGAGTATTACAGGCACAGTACATGTTTGTCCATTTTAAAAGACTTTAACAATTTTAAATGATTGAGGAGATAGATAAGGTGCTGCTCGTGGGGCATATCTTTGTTTATTTCCTAGAATCTACATTTTGTCAATTCCTATGAAGAACTCATCACCCAATTATAATGTTGTCCCTTTGGGAAATGGTTAGCTCTCTAGCGCTCTGTCTGTGATGTGGTTTCTGAGTGCTGCCCCTGCGGCCAGGCTTTGGGTGGGTTCCAGTGGTGCAGGGGTATACCTGTATCAAAGCCACAATTTCTTGGCAGGGGACTGATCACGTTGTACACGGTGTGGGCAGTGAGGGGGGATGGCTGACATCTTAAAAATCTTGAGGACTGCTTTGCAGTTGCAGTTGGAACACACTCCCTGTTCGATTTGTTTTTACTACCTCCTTGCAGTTTGTTTAAATCAGGACACTGGGGGTAATTCACTGTGTGTTTATTCCCTGCCCACCACCTCCTTAAGTTGTAGATCTTCCTAGGTGAAAATCACAGCCTCTGTGCTGTCCCAGCAGCCATTTAAAACAGTGGGGTCAAATTTGGAAAGAAGGAGGAACAAGGTATCCGGCAGGATGAGCCTAGGTTTACATATTCCTCTACACTGGGTCCTTATGTGTCATGCTCTGGTTTCTTTCATGGGATTAAAATCATCCTCTCCTTTTGTAACCCTATCTCCTCACTAATGTTACACATTTACAATCCAAGCCTCTCCTCCCTGAACTATAAAGTAAGCGAAGAGCCCCTCTCCTTATTTGGCCCACCCATTGCAGTGGTGAGAATTGGGGGATGTTTCTATTTCTGTAGGTGTGGAGAGAAACTTGAACTTGTTTAATAAACACTCACAGAAAATCCTGCCAGGCTCAAGGGGTGTCACTTTCCTGTCTTCCGGTGAAAAGGGGTCTCTACCGTGTCTAAAATGCTCTTCAGCATTTTTTGTGAAAAGAAAAATTTGTTGTTTTTCCCCAAACACATGAAAACCCAGGAGTGGAAGAATGAGAGGAAGTGAGATGATCTGTTGACTTCAGAGGGCTTGGATTGAGAGTAGGGCAGAAAGCGGGGGAGTGCCAGACATTAACGTGGGTGAAGGGAGCAGCAGGTTCCCTCCTGGCAGCTGAAAAGGGCCATGTTACCCTCTGTGGGAGCACAGAAGTCATCCTACTGTTCTGTCTGCAAGGGGCAGGATGGCTTTACAGAGAAGTTGATCCTGGGCCTTGAATAACAAACAGAATTTCCTCAAACAAGGAAGGAAGGTTTTGCTAAAGGAAGAAAGGGCTTCCCAGAGAGGAAATAACATGAAATCGTGGAGAGCATGGACTTTTTAGAACAGCAAGGAAGGCGATCATCTGGGCTTGGGGCCCAGGAAAGGACAGTGGAAAGGGGAAGGAGCAGGGATGAAGCCTAAAGGATGGCTTGGGGCAGGTCCTCAAGGGCCTTCAATGCCAGGCTAAGAACTTTGGGCTATAGACTGTAGAACATGAGACGCCATTCACTCATCTGTTCATTTACTCATCCAACAAATATTTATTGAGTAAATATTTATTAACATGTTTTGGACACTCTGCCAGACATCAGGGGCACTCCCTACTGTCAGGGAGCTTACATTCTTGTAGGAGGTAACGAGCAATAAACAAATAAATGAATAATAGGTTCATGGTAAAGAGTTTGGATTTTATTCTGAGTGAGTGGTCATGTCATCACTAGTGTGTAGGAACTTGGCTGGAGAGATATTGAGGAGCTGGGGGCAGGGGACACACAAGGAGATCAGATAGCCAGCTGATGGTCTAGTGGTGGGAGTATGAGGAACGCCGCTTCTAGATGCTTCTTTTTTCTCAGTGAATCATGAGCAGGGTCACCCGGTGAGGATAATGGGCAGTGAGGGGCAGTGGAGCAACACTGGCAGTTAGGGGACAGGTCTTGACAAATTTCTGTCAGGAGAGTTGGAAAGCGAGTTGACCAGAGGAATATACTATAATTGCCAGGCTGCACTGAGGACCCATTGTGCTTTGAGACTCTCGTTGAGAACCGTCAGCAAAGATGAGTGGTTTTTCCTACCCAAGCTCAGCTCCCAGGTGCAGGTAAAACGTAGTAAGAATGCGTGATTTAACCAGGGTTGGGATTATGCCAAATTCTTACAAAAGCAAAGGAGAGGAATGAGGGACTTGAGAGGAACTGCGTGTGTCACAATTTTTTTGATGGCCGTTGGGATCTAAACTGGATCAAAAGGGAAGTGCGGGCATGAGGGGCTGAGGGAGGGGTTGTTAAAATAGTTCCAGGGAGTGAGGATGACGCCATGAATGCAGGGGTAGAAAGATGGGAAAGAACTTGAGACTGTGCAGAAGTTGGTGACTGATAAGATCTAGAAGGAGGGAGAAGGGTCAAAGATGATCCCAGAGCTTCTAGTTTGAGTGACTGATGACACCAGGAATTAGAATCTACGCTCTAGAAGTTTAGGTTGAGAAGATAACCAATTTGTGTTTAGAGCATACTGATCTTAAAGGCAAAACCCTGAAAGCCCAGATGCCTGCTGTATTTGAAAATAGGGATCCAGGTTATCCAAGGGATGAACAAAACTTCTTGCAAGACCATTCTTGTTGCCTCAGCGCACTCCCCGCCTTAGCAAGCGTGTGATAGCTCATCCAATCTTTGAGGATCTTATCGGTTTTAATAATATTTCTGATATTCAGTGGCCTCTAGGAAACAGGCACAGTGGAAATCTCTTCTTTTGGTGGGAGTCACAGAGAGTGACAGTGACAAGAATTACATTTAAACTGGGTTTAAATCCCAGCTCTACCATTTGTGAGTTGACTTTGGACTCTCAACTGTTTTGTTGTCTTTCAACCTGTGTCCTCACCTGTAAAATAAGGATAACACCTGTGTCTCCCTGCCAGACGCATTATGAAGGTTAAAAAAAGTGACAGTTATAGAATTACTGGCACATAAAACTTGAATTCATGGCTGTTACTTTGTCTTTGTTCTCCTCTGTCCCATGGCTTAAACCTAAGAGAATCGAGTATTTTACACAAGAGTTTTTGTTGTTGTTGTTGTTGTCTTGTCTCTTAAAGTGAAATTTGCAAGCTGAAAGTAGCCAGAAATATTAATTTATTACATTTTTGAAGACCTACTCTATGCATGCACTATTCCAGGTACCAGTTTGAGGGCCCCAAACATGGAGATGACAAAGTCATAATGTCTTCCTACTTAGGGAGACACGCCCCCCAAAAAATTGTGCCCTAAGATGACAATCACATGAGTTCCTCATTGTGAAGTTCAGGCTTTTTCTGTCAAACTTCAATGCCATTCAAATGAAGATTTCCTGCAACACTGATTTAAAAAAAACCAACAACTTTGCATCTGCTTGTTAACCTTTATAAAACAGAAACTGCTCTTTTGGACTAAGAAGGAAATGAATCTGCGTTCACATCACATTCTGGTCATAATGACTGAAGACGTTGACAGTCAGCATCTCCTTTAGCCCACCTGTAATCTGTACAGGGTGCCTTACACCAGAGGTTGTAACGTGGGAACTACTGGCTTGATCAGACCCGAGGGCATGTGTTGTCTGGCTGATGCAGTGCTTTATAAATTGGAGGCAGCAGTTAAAACTCAGGCATTCCAACCTGAACATTCAGATTTTTCTGCTTGGCAAGAGTCCAGAGATATGAGGAGCAGCTGACCCCTTTAGAAAGGATATGCGCCCTCAAGTTAACCTCAGAGCCCTGATGGCACACCAGCTTACACCAGCAGACTGCACCCCACCTCTCCTCAGCACCCCGTGGTAAGGTGACGAGAGGAAGATGGCTGCTCTGTCTTCCTCTCACTTTCCCTTTTATTCCCACAGATCCCAAAGGATCATGGCATGTGCCAAGATGGAAGAGAATTTTAAAGTAGACCTCAAACCCTTCAACAGTACTTTTCGGCCCCAGATGACTGGTTCTCAGAACCCAAGGAATTTTAGAAGCCAGTTCTTTGAAAGGGACCAGGGCCTCCTCATTAACGAGGCATCTGTTTAATTCCGTGAATCAGTGACATCAGTGCGTTGCCAAATTGCTTGCACTGTGGCTGCCACCCTCTAATGAGAATCTTTATTTGTGTCCTAAATTGAATTACACACAACTCTCTCTGACCCAGATAAATTACAGGCCAGGGTACTTGGAGAATCCAGGAAAGAGACTTTTGATGTTTATCTGTGGCCCTAGAGGACCTGCAGATATTGAAAATGGTGCTGGAATCTTAGAGACAGAAAAAAGTGCTCCATTAAAAAGAAGAAAGAAGTTTCCATACACTGTTAGCCAGTGACCATAACAGATTATGACACAATCTTAGAATGGATTTTAAAGGGGAAAGGGCATTTCTGTGCCCCTGGAAAAAAATAATTGATCACTGTGACCCAGCTTGGGTTAAGCAAGAACAAATCATGTCCGCCTTGGCCCCACTTCTTTATTCCATGGGTTTATTAGTCTAGTCAGGGAAGGAAATACACGAGACAGGAGATCTTCATTGTTTAAAGATAATTGGTATAAGAAAAGGCCACACAAAGAAATCCACTTATAAAGGAAACCAAAATTTCACATGAAATAATGAAAAAAAAAGGGTTTACCCTGCAAAACGAAGCTTAAAATTAGGAAGACAATAGTCTTGTATTTTAAAAACTATTTAGTTGGCAAATATTTAGTGAGCATCTATTATGTGACAGCCTCTGGCAAGGAAGATACAGCAGTGAACAAATTAGACAAAATCCCTGCCCTCATTGGCATTTTTAGCCTAAGGGGAGACAGAAAAAAAATTGTTAAAACATAAATGAGCAAAATAGTTGGAGTTAGTGATACTGATAAATTTTATGAAGGAAAAATAGTAGGATAATAATAAAGGAGGCTGGAGAGTAGGGTCTGCCTTACATGGGAGATGGAGGAGGCCTCTATGCATATGACCTCTGAGCTGAGATTTGATGATAAGAAGGAATCAGGCAGCCATGCTCTGGAGTAAAGAGTGATCTGGATAGCAGAGACCCTGAAGAGGGAGCCAGCAGGACAGTCCCTGCGATGGCCAGAGAGTGAACAAGGAGGACGGGGTGTTGAGATGAGGTGCGAGACTTGGGCACAAGTCAGAGATGAAGCTGTGGGAAAGAGTTTGGATTTTATTATAAACGTGATGAGAAGCCATCAGAAGTATTTACGTGGAGGAATGACACAATCTGATCTACATGTTTAAAAGATGACCATGGCTGCTACATAGAAATGGGATGGACCTGAAGGCAAGAGTGGGAGTAGGAACACCAGTTATGAGGCTGTGAGAGGGGCCCTGGCAAGAGATGTCACCACTTGGGCTAAGTGGTACGGAGAGATGGAGTGGAGTCGATTCGGGATATGATTTGAAGATAAACCCACAAAACCTGCTATTTATTAGATGTGAGAGTAGGTGGAATCAGAAGTCTCAAGAATGACTCGTGAGATTTTGATTTAAGAAGTGACTGAATGATATTGCCATTTACTGAGCGAAGTAGGGAAGATGTGAGAAAGGGGTTTGAAATGAAGAGGTGTGGTTCTAAGTCTGAGAGGCTATTAAATACTCAAGTAGGAATATCAAGTTCAAAGATATACATCTGAAAGCCAAGTCCGCCAATAAAAATTTGAGAGTCAACTGCATGTAATGATGTTTAAACCCAAGGGACTGCATGAGACCACTTAGGAAAGGGAAAATGCTGAAGGAGAGGACCAGGACGAAGCTCTGGGGCAACCAGCATTTAGAGGTTGGGCCTTAGACAAGAAGCCAGGTAAGAGCACAGCCACCAGCTGACTCTAAGAATAGCAACAGCAACCACAAAAATGATCAATACACTGTCACATTTTTTTTGGGGGGGGAAGCATATTTTTCTCATAAAATGGTAAGATCATATAATATGAATTTATTCAATTAAGATTTGGCTTTCACAGCATAACCATAAACCGTTTAACTTTGACAAAAATATTTAAGGCATTTGTTAATTTTCCCAGATGTGTTTCTTACCCTTTTGAGGTTGAAATCAGTCTCATTTGCAGTGTCTTTTGGGTCCTCATCCTCACAGATTTTTCTCTGATCTAACACTGCCATTTCCTCATTTGTCAATGGCTTTGCAAGTGATGAGGGCAGTTCTCCAAAACTGCTTTCCTAATCTTGAAATCTTGCTTATTTTGCAAGACTGACAGTTTCACTTTGCCATCAATTTTTATGTTACTTGTGTTGTACTTGCACTATACTGTCATAGCCCGATAACTATAGAGAGAATAATGTAGAAAGGCTTTGACCCAATAGATAGGAGCAGAAGCTTGGTTTTAAAAGGAAAAAATGTGTGCCTGGTCCATTTCTTAGGGATTTTAATTTTGTGTCATGATGATGTTAGTTGCCAATAGTGGAGACCACTAGCTGTTCACTGAATCCATTGTCCCCTTCCTTAAGCACTTAGCCAAACAGCATTTCCCTACCTACCATTCGGCTAGGTGTGGCTCTGTGACTAAGTGAGCAGCAGCGGTATATCATTTTCAGGCCTGTCCCACAAAAACTTCCCACATGTGCTCCTTTATGCTCTTTCCGCTTCTGTAGCTGGATGCAGATGACAATGAAACCCTAGATGATGGCAGATCTACAACAAGGTGGAGAGAACCTGGATCCCCGAGTACCCTGAATTGTTGTTACCCAAGCTACAACTAGAACTCCATTGTGTTTAGCCATGAAACGTTTGGGTCTATTTGTTACTGTGGCTTAGCCTATCCTAAATAGCACACTGCTCTACTTAACATCAGGAATGGGATAGT
The DNA here is from genome assembly GCF_001890085.2 of Hipposideros armiger. NCBI lineage: Eukaryota > Metazoa > Chordata > Mammalia > Chiroptera > Hipposideridae > Hipposideros > Hipposideros armiger. The sequence goes on along the minus strand of NW_017731836.1, from coordinate 1,099,644 downwards.
GAATACCCAGTAATGAGGAGTCCCTTATATATTTCAGCAAGACACTTAGTTGGTATCCTGTGACTTCCTATAGACAAGCTGACAAACCTGGGTGGTTGCTAGCCCAAGTTGGAGAGGCAGTGACTGACTGGACAACCAAACCTAAAGGCTAATGAATCACTGCCCAACCACATACGTTCTTTAAGCTTAATTCTCAGCTCTGTCCTTTTCAACATGTAATAATGTAATAATCAACATGTAATAATGACTCAGATGAATATAGAGAAGGCATGCTTCTCAAATTTGCAGAAGACGCAGTGCTGGAAGGGGTACCCTGGATTGCATTGCACAAAAATGATTCACAAAGATCTTGGCATTGGATTTTCATTGTGTTGTTGTATCATGACACCAATAGAGAAAATAACTGACAAAGACTTTCACCCAGTGGGTGAGGAAGAAACTTGGCTTTTAAAGGAAAGGTCAGTGGGCCAAAGAGAACATAGTGAAATTCACTGGGGCTAAATATAAGGTCTTGAACTTAATTTGAAATAAACTAGACCACGATGGGAAAGACATGGCTTAAAACATCACATTTTAAAAAAGATTTAGATGTTTATGCTGCATTACTAAACGTATTTTGTCGAGAATGTAGAGGTAATACTATCACTTTCTCCACCTAAGGGAGAGTCCCTCTGAGAGTTTTGCAGTGAAGTGCTACATTGGATGTGACATGTGTTCAGAGGAGAGCACTCAGGACAGTGAAGGGACAAGAAAATAGATTTTAGATTTAGAAAAATAAATTTACGTTGGTTAAGTCTGTCCAATTTTTTACTGAGCTCCTGTAATAGGTAGTGAGTTCCCTGTCTCTGGAAGCATACAACTTAGCCATATCAAATTACTGATAGTTATTTTTTACTTACAGGAATAGCAATTTTATATGCTCAACTTAACACATGATGGAGGTTGAGTCAAGCGATTGATAATGATATTTTAAGAACTAGTGACAGAAATACAACTCAAACTGGCTAAAGCAAAAGAAGAGTGGAGTAGGAGGTATATTGGGGTCATGTAATTTAAAAGTCCAAGGAAATTCTAGCTTCAAGTATGGCTAGATCCAGGAGTCTATCCCACCCTCTCAACCTCTCCTCCCAGCTCTCTTCTGTTGGCTCTACTTCGAGACAGACCTGCCCCTTGTTGGGAACAGTTGGGCACCAGCAGTTCCAGGTTTGGGTTAAACCAGCTTAACAACCCCAACCAAGAGTCTCTTCTCACCAATAACTCCTGGGACTGACTCATTGAACTGACTTGGGTCGCATGTCCATTCCTGAATCAATAACTGAGGCTGGGTAGAGAGAGGAGAGAGTAGAATTACTGATTGGCTTGGCCTCCATCATATGAGTAAATTGATCCTGGAGTCCATATGGGTTTGGGATGAGAAGAGAGGGTGTTTAGCTACATTGGTTGAAGTAAAGAAAAGATGGCTTCCACCACCACCACCCCTCTCCCTCCCTCTAAAAAAAATCCAAACAGAAAATCAAACAAACAAACAAAAAACAAAAACAAAACAAAATAAAGACTGAGTTACTATAGACCAACCTGAATGATGAAAAGAACCATCCACGTGGAAACCTGGGGAGATGAGTTTCAGGCAGAGTGAGCAGCTGGTACTGATAGAGGAATGAACTAGGTGGGTTTGAGGAACAGAAGAAGTCCAGTGTTTCAATTATCTATTGCTGTAAAACAAAGCAACAAAACTTAATGGCCTAAGGTAATAACCATTTTATCTCTCACGATTCTGTGAAACGACTGGACTCAGCTAGGCAGTTCCCTGCGCCATGTGATTCCAGCTGACTGCAGTATCTGGAATATCCAAGAGGGCTGGCTCACGTGCCTGGCAGTCAGTGCTGCAGAGTGGGGGCTCTCCTGAGATGATGGCCCAGAATTTCTTGGTTTTCCTTATCAACATAAGAACATCCAAACCTGTAGAGAATTTTTGTAAGAGTTTACTTGAGTCAGACTGTTGACATGCCGAGAAGCAAGATCTCAAATGCTCTGGAGAATGACAGTTTTACAGTTCTTTTTATACATTTGGGATTAAGGAGGGAAATGTAAGAAATATTACATGAAAGCTGGAGAAAGCAAGGGAAATTTCCATGATTGAATTACAGGATAGTTAATTAGATTATGTGCTCCTTTGAGGGTGGTTACACTTCTGAGGGATCTGAAAAAGAGGATCACCCTGGCATTTCAAAGGTGTATTAACCCAGATGCACAAGAATAATGGACAGGGCTTGCTTAAGGCAAAGATAAACCTTTTAGTAAAGAAGTTATAGCCCTGGGTGTGACTTCCCACCAGATCTGCCCAGTTAGGAATCTATGATCAGATCACCCTGTGAGGTTACTTTTGGTCACTGGTTTATTACACAGCCCCCTTTTCATTTACATCTTACACATGGCCTCTGTGTGTGGCTTTGGCTTTCTCACAGCACGGTGCCTGGATGCTAAGAAAGGCAGCAGAAGCTGCCAATCCTATGAAGGCCTCAGCTCAGAAGTCCTGGAACATCAATTTCACCACATTCCATTGACCAAAGTGGTTAGGGGACCTGCATATTCAAAGGGATGTGACGTTAGTGTATATGGATGGAAGAACTGGTGGCAGCCATCAGCCATCTTAAGAGGCTATCTACTCCAGCCAGTGTGGCTGGGCCATAGTGAGGGCAGAGTTGTGAACGATGGATTTGGAAAGGTATAAAAGGGCTAGATTGGTGTCAGCAAAGTGTGATCCACAGGCCAAATCCAGCCCACTACCTGTTTATGTAAATAAAGTTTTATTGAAACTGTTACAGAACAAAATTCAACTGAATACATTTGAAGATTAAATGCTTTATGAAGTGATTCATGAATCAGGCAACATCCCATCTAGCAACTACAATAGAAGGGCACTCCTATAAGGTACAAAATGAAAGGTGAAAGAGGCAGAAAGAGGGTGGGACTAAGAAATTGAGGGATTGGATTATTTCAGGCAAGGACATCTTCCTTTAGGGGAAGGCAGGAGGTCTTATCAAGCAAATTACCTCACTAGTGCTGATCAGAAAATTCCAGACTGATTGGTTTAAAATTCCACTTCTGGGAGAGGCTGAACTGCAATTCAGTTAGGTAATAAGTCTTGGTGGGACTTAGCAAAAGTGACTCCATTTTGGGTCTGTTCTTTTTAACAGAACACAACCACATTCATTTGTTTACCAGGTTGTCTGTGACTGCTATCTTGCTACAACAGCAGAGCTGAGCAGTTGCAACCGAGACCATATGGCTCACCAAATCTAAAATATTTACTACCTGGCCCTTTATAGAAAAGTTTGCCAACCCCTGGGTTAAATCATGAGGTGCCTGATAAATCTTGTTGAGGGATCTGGATTTTATTCTAAGTGATGGGAAGCCATTGGAGGGTTTTAACCAGGTAGCCATATTAGCTGACCTCCATTTTTAGAAGATCTGCTCTAGGAATGGATTATAGGAGGATAAGAGTGAAATCAGAGAGATCATAGCAGGCTACAGCAATCATCCAGATGAGGATGGTAGAGTAGAAAACTAAGTGAATTTGGCACATGTATTGAGAGGAAGCCCACAGGATTTGCTGAGCCCTTGGATATGGAGATGAGAGAAAAGAATCGGCATGACATCTAAGATTTTGGCCGAAACAACTGGGTTAATGGTGGTACCATTAACTGAAAAGAGAAAGACCCAGTGAGAAACAGGTTGGGAGAAAAGAGCAGCAAGAGATCTGTTTTGCACATACTTAGTTTGAGATGTTTGTCAGGCATCCAAGAAGCAAAGTTAAGTAAACAGTTAGGTATTTAAGTCTGGAGCTCAGGGTATAAATTTGAGAATCATCTGTGTCAAAGTAAGAAACTTCCAAGCCTGCAGAAAATTTTTATACGTTTATTTGAGCCAAACAGATGTTACACCTGGGAGGAAGATCTCAACAGACTGAGAAAAAATGCTTCCTAGAATGACAGTTTGCAGATTCTTTTATGCATTTTGGAATTAAGGAGGGAACATGAGGAAGATTACAAGAAGGTGGGAGAAAGCAAGGTGGGGATTAGATTACAGGATAGTTAACAAGATGATATGCTCCCTTGAGGGTGCTTCTGAAAGGTTTGAAAAAGAGGCATTTCAAAAGTGTGTTAACTGAGATGCATAAAAACAATGGACAGGGCTTAAGGGAAGTTATGGGCCTGAGGTGTGACTGTCCACCAAGACCTATCCAGTTAGGAAATTATGACCAGATCACCCTGTGAAGTTACTTTTGGTTAGATTTATTACAGCTCCTCCCTTCCCCCCAACATTTTTTTTTTTTTTGGTCAATATCAGTAAATAGTATTGAAGCCAGAGGCCTGGAAGAAATATCTCCAGGGAAATGGTGAAGAGAGAGCCTAGGTTAGGCAAAAAACAGAGGCCATCAGAGGTAGAGAAGTCAGTAACAGAGAATAAGAAGGGGTGACTGGTAAGACAGAAGGGAGCCAGGAAACTGGTTTCATGAGGATCTGAAAAGAATATTTCAAGTTGGAAGGAGTGGCCCACTGTATTGAATGCTACACAGATAACTGACCACCATTCAGTGATTCAAGGTCTCTCTGAAATCTTAACCAGAGCAATTTCAGTGAGCAGGGGCGACTGAACACTGGCTGGAGTAGTTTGAAGAAAACGTAGTATGTGAGTAAGTAGAGACAGCAAATGCATAGAGACCCTTTTTTGGGTAGCTTTGCTGCAAAATGAACGGGTCAAAACCACAGATGTCCACTGCAGGCTCATGGCCTAAAAGTCTCTTTCAATCGTGAGGCGCTTTTGACTCCATGAAGCACCTACTATGTTCCAGTTCATTGCTTGTTTGCGATACTAATGAGAAATTTCTTCCTGATGGTTCCTTGGGAAGTGGGATGGGGCACAACAGAAATCCATACCGATAACTTCAAGAAAAAACAAAATGAAAAAGAAAGGTTACAGCCACGTTGTAGGAAGACCTGCAAACCCATAAAGCCAGCAGTTTCATTTCTGCTGGGTGTGCACACAAGCCCTTCCTTCCACACTTTCCCAAGGAAGCTTGTTCATGCAAATTTCTGAAATTTGCTGCCAATTATAAATGTGCAACCCAAAGAATAAGCAGATTTCTTTAATCAGAACACAAATGCATCTTGTAGAAGGATACAAAGTAGCCTTTTTGTTTCCAAAAAAAAATTTTTTTTCCCCTGGAAAATATTTAGCTTCTCCCGACAAACATCCAAGACAAAACACTCACACTCATGCATATATTACTTACTGTTATTTTTTAAAATTTAATCACAGACTGTAAGGTAGACATGGAGATAATTTTTAAAATCTAATTCTAGTCCCTGACAATCTTCAAAAGAGACAATCTGACTCCAAAGCCTGAGCTCTGAACCATTTGCTATCCTGTTTCATAGGGGTGCAGGCTGACCCACTAGGTTGCCTATCATCCTGGATCTATAAAAAGGTGTCTATACAATCATAACAGGAGCCATATTTCTGTCTTTGCCCATAAACAAGCCAAATTAAATGTACACATACGTATTTTGTTTTTGTTTGAGGAGGGTAAGGAAGAGAGTCTCAATTACCATTTGTGAATAGTAGCCAATGATTTCTATGTTCTATAGCACATCCCCTCAGCATGTCTGGGATTTCAGCTGGGGCTAGGGGTGGACATACTCCACTCACACTGGCAGTGCCCACTTCCAGCACCTGTGGAGTCCCTCAATTTTTCCACTTCTGGGTTTTTTTGGGTTGTTTTTTTTTTAAACTTTGGTCGTTCATTTAATCCTTACACAGGCAGCCCAAAGAATGCAGTAGGGATGGGGTGGTTAACACTCCTGGGCCACCTCAACCATTGGAGGAATGGAAAGTCAGTGGAAAAAGGCTCTGGCCTCTGGTTCTTCAGAGGTACAATTCGGGGGACCATTCCTCACAGAGTCCCCAGCAAGACTGAGCATCAGTCGCCCACAGTAAGCAGGGATTAACACATCCTTTACTGGCTTTTTTTCTCCTCTTCCTCTCCCCCACTCCCTCACTCTTGTATCCTAGGTTCCCCTCCCCAAAAGGCTAACGGTACCTAAGACTCAAGTCTCTATCTGACGTTTTGTTTTGAGGAGAACCTAAACGAAAACATGCATCAATAAGCATGATGGAAGGGTTTGTTTTTGTTTGTTTTTAACATTCAGAAATAAAGTTGCTCCTCTGCTAAACAAGAACAAAAAGAGAATCTGCCACTATTAGGAAGAAAAGCTGTCCTTGAAGTGGAAGAAGTAGTTCTGGCCATTGGTAACAAAGTTAAACCATCACGTTGACTGTTGATAAGGCCAGGATCTGTTGATGGCTGGGGCTGGCATAGCCTGACTGATTCTGGGTGTGGAAGTATTTCTTATTCCCAGGTTTAGCACTGTGGGCTGGAGGCAGAATGTGTGAATATGAAAAGGATGTGGTTGAGACAAGAGATAAATGTTCAAAGCAAATCATGGAGGACTAGGGAGACTGCACTGAAGTTACAGAGTCTTGAGAACTAAGTGGGAAAGGCAGACTTGTGAAGCGGAGGCGGTCTCGATTAACTTCAGGGACCAAGGGTGAATGAAGGCCAAGGCAAAAGCTTCTATCCTTCCCAGACATTTGCCTGAGGGGCCTGCCCTGGAACAATGCCCTTAACAATAACAGCAGATCTAATAACACCTTCCCTGGCTGTGGGGCCATTTGTATGGGAGAAAAAGAAAAGGAAATGAAAAGGCAGAGATCAAAAGCAGTTGGGCCCAATAAGGACACCTGCCTCCCAAGGGCTCCATGTTAACCCATGAAAAGGAAGAGGAAAACAAAAGGCCACCACTAGCAAAGGGGGATTTCCAAGGACAATCAACAATCCCTGAGAAACCAGTCACCTGCCTTCCTTCCTGCTGATTTTATGAGGCTGCCTTATTCTTATTTGGATCTGTGAGTCTACAAAGAAAATGCAGTTATGGTGTTTCTGGGGAAAGAAATATGTTTTCAGGTGCTACAGCTGCAGAACAATTGTAATTCCACATGAAACCTGGGTGGTCAGCTACAAGTACAACTGTCAAAGTTGAGCAGAGACTGTAGAATCAGTGAGAATTTCCTGCAATGGAGATAGCAGATCAGAACCTGTCGATGAATCTGTAGAATAAGAATCTTGACTGTACTGCAAATGGTTGTCCTATCCAAAATTAGACAACTTCTACCCTATCTCCAATCAAACAAAATCAAAAACGTTCACCTGAAGCCCTCCCAAACTAGATCTCTGTGTGTGCTGCTGTAATTTCAAGATGGCCGCTGGTAGCTTTCGTTCAATAATCATAATAACCAGGTAGACCTATTACTGTAAATCATCACAGCTGTTCCTTTGCCAAGACAGGATGCAGTTTCCTGACCAAGAACATAACCTTTAATCTTAACTAAAATCCTCGCTTCATAATTCCCAGTCTCAAAATGGCTCTTTTGAATGTTAATTTCAAACTCTGCTGGATGTGCTGACCATAGGAATTTAACCGCCAAGACTTAAAAACTCATGGAGTACTTAAAAAATTCCTCAGGACCATGTAAAAACTAACCTAAAAAAAAAAATGAGGATCACAGAGATGAGTATGCTTTTCTAGAACACAATTCACCATATACCTTTCCATGTTTGTTTGTTTTAATGAGCAGTGGATGTTTGCATGAAAACCATTCTCTCCCCATGAATAATCTGAAGTCTCTGGATTATCAGTAATAAGCAGGATACCCCTAGGCCTGCACTGTCCGATACAGTAGCCACCTGTGGCTATGGAGCACTTGAAAATGTGGCTAGTCTTAATTGAGATGTGCTATAAGTGTAAGATATACCAGGTTTTGAAGATTTAGTATGAAAGGAAGAGTGTAAAACATCTCATTGGAAATGTTTTATATTGATTCCATGCTGAAGTAATAATATCTTGGACATATTGGGGTATAGAAAATATATTACTAAAATTTTTTTCACCTGTTTCTTTTTATGCTTTTACATTTAGAAGTACAGATGTGTGGCTCCCACTGTCTTTCTATTGGACACTGCTGCTCTCATGGTCTTCTATCATATAGGTTTAGGGGCAATCTGTTGGAAAAGGGGGTCAGGAGGCCTGTCCGTCCAAGTTCCTTTGCAAAGCAAGTGCAGTTTTTCCCCAGAGTATGCGTTTAGGGAAGTTCATTTGTGGGGGCTGGTGGAGGTGACTTTCAAGGGGAGGTGCTATATAACCCTCCCTGTCTCATTGGACTTTTCTATCCTGCAGTAACAGGGGATTGTTTTCTAACATTTCCTTGCATTTCAGAAATGGTGTGGCAATTCCAATGCTTCTCTCTCTCTCTCTCAGTCAAACAGCGTGCATATCATAAGATTCATAGTTTGATGAGTTTTACTACATTTACATAATTGTGCAACCATCACCATAATCCAGTTTTATGACAATTCCATCCCCCTGACAATTTTCCTCATGTTTATTTTGACTCAATCTCTGTTCCCAGCAATCACTAGGAAACCTCTGATCTCCTTTCTAGATCTACAGTTTTGCTTTTTAAAAAAAGAAATTTCATATAAACGGGATCATACAACACATGGTCTTTTGTATCCAGTTTCTTTCACTTAGTGTACTATTTTTGAGGTTCATCCAAGTTCATAGTGCTTCTCTTGCCACTACCAATTTTTTAGCCTATGTTTAGAGGAAACAAAAATGGGTGGTAGGAAATATGGGGAAATTTCTCGGTAACCTGGTATGAGCCTAGGAAAGTTGCCAAGGGTAACAAAAAGCACACTGAAAGTTTCATGTCACATTGGGATTTGATTACAGGAGATGCATGATCTCTCTTTCCTCCTGCTTTAAAAAGAAATTTGGCTGTATTTGTAAAACGATATTCATTGCCCCATTTTACCTTCCTGTTCTTGTCTATAAACTTACATACTTTATACACTATTGTACTCATAGTGCAGATAAAAATGTGCTATTCTATGTCTTTTTCTTTACCACTGAGTACTTTTAAAAATAATGATAAATGTGTTCTCCAGCATCCACACTCTCTACCTGGAAACTGAACAGATGTAACTACTTTATATGGAATTTAACACCGTGACAGTCATTCATTTATTCAACAAAGGCCAAGCTGTCATGACTCTACTTATATTGAAACCTAACCAGAGGAATCTAACATCTCATGATCCAAAGATTTTGCCTTATAAGCCATGGTGTTTCTTTCATTAAAAGGTAACTGCAAAAGGGGCAGCGGGTTAAATCAGTTGGTTAGAGGGCAGCGCTCATAATACCAAGATTGCCGGTTCGATCCCCACGTGGACCACTGAGTTGCACCCTCCACAACTAGATTGAAACAACTATTTGACTTGGAGCTAATGGGTCCTTAAACAACACACTGTTTCCCAATAAAATTAAAAAAAAAAAAAAGAAAAAAAGAAAGAAAAAGATAACAGCAAAAGAGAAACACTCCAGAAACTCTTTTTTTTTTCTAATAATTAGGTACCAAAATAATGAATATCTTCTGACAGCCCTCCTCAAATAACTGAAAAGTTTACCCGTAATAATATGTGGACTTTGAAGAGTGGGTGGTTGGAATTTTTGATAAACATGCCCTGAAAGACTAAATCACACACAAGTTGCTAAAGGAACCACCCATGAAAATCACAAACTGGGACAAGTTGTGGTGAGGAAGAAAAAGAAGTTGAAAGATCCAGGCTAGCTCAAGTCACTTTCAGTCACAGTTTTAATCAAAGAAAGTCAAAACTAATGTTTCCTGTCTCTTTTGCTTACTAGGAACAGAGGTGTCTAATTTGACAATCCCCACTGAAGAAGACATTGTCAGCGCCCCACCCTGTGGTCACCTGAGGCTGTAGAAGACCATTTCTATACACACTGGCTTTCTCCTTCCAGCAACTTAGTCTCCATGCCTGAGGGCTTCTTCTGCCACTGCAGCATGCTGAGCTCACCAACAAGGCCAGGCCTCAAGACAGTCCTCAAGAGATGAAGGCTAGGAGCTGGTGGATATGTCCACCAGCCCCCTCAACCCTAGTGGGACAGTGGAGGTGTGTCCTACACAGCCTCTCAGAGGGTCCCCAGCAAGAGGAGGCCCAGTTGCCCTCAGAGGTAACCTGTTCTTTAACTTACCCTTTTTTGGCTTTTCTCTCTTCCCTATCTCATTTCCCACTTCTTCACTCTGCTTCTTGGGATCACTTCCCAAATATACGACTTACCCCAACCAAGACATTTACCAAAATTGTAGAGAAGCATAGACTTTGAGGGGATTTTTATCACTTTTTGGCAGAAAGTTCTGGGTCATCCTTAAGAAGACCCAGAGAAAAGGAACCAAAACGCTGAGAGTTGTACCAAATAGTGGCTCTGTTCTTGAGTAGTCTCACTGGAGGTCATAACGCCTCTTTAATTATATTATAAACACACTGGGACTGAACCATGGGGCCTGGGAGCTGAACTCTGTGCTAAAACTGCACACACTTTAATTAATTTAATTCTCACAACACAAAGTAAATACTATAACTGTCCTTATTTTACAGAGGAGGAAACTGGGAGGTTTAAGTAATTTGTCCCAAGTAACAGCTAGAAAAGGTAAAGTCAGGATTCTAGCCCACGTAGCCTGTGTCCAGAATCTCAGAACACAGCCTCTGACACAGCCCTGAGCGTGCAAGAGGTATTGGATAAATGCTTACTTGATTTGGGAGTCCCTACATGCAGAGAAAGGAAAGAAGATGGTCTGCAAAATATCTTCAGATGTTTGAAGGCTTTGAGAGTTGAATCCCTTTGCGGGGTAAAGTCAATGGACTCTTTCCCAGAATAACATTTTTAAGTGCATAAAAGAAAACACATAGGATAACAAAGTAAACTGGTTATATTGAATTGCATTTATCAAAATGCTATAAAAATTGTGATAATACAATATATACATTCACCCCAGGGGGATGACTACACATTGGAATAGACTTCATAAATGTGTCAAATCTCTGTCATTAATTAGACTGTGACAGGAATGGGCTGAGCTGCCCAAATGGCTGGATGGTTTCAGGACAGACATCAAGGGTTGGCCCCCAGAGCTGAGGACACCATTTTGTTGACTGTAACTTGAAGTCCCGGGAGAACCCTCCTCCCACCTTCCCCAGGCAGCTGGATGCTAAACACACTGCATCTGGCAGGAGTAATTATTCCACAGCCTACCCATTTTCTAATCTTTCCCCAAAGTCTTCAGGGATGATTCATTCTGTGAAGTAAAACAGTTCGCTGGGTTTTTCCATGGTGTCCCTTTGTGTTTGTTATTGTTTCCATGATTCTTTTTTGTTGTTGTTGATACTTTATCATCCCTGACATGTGACTTCCTTCTCGTCCCTACAGGGCATCCTTTTCTCTCCTTTGATTGAGGAGAGCCTCGGCATGTGGCCCAGTGCTCCCCTTTTATTAATATTTGAGTTTTATCTACTTCTTTAGTGTTTTAACTATGGTGGGGTAGAAAGAGCATGGATCTTTGAGTCAAGCAGAGCTGATTTTCGTCCTAGCTCTGCTACTAACAGGCTAGACAGTAGTGTGCAAATAGTATAACCTCTCCTAGCCTCAATATACTCATCAATAAAAATGGGAACAGTGGGGGTGGCTGCTGGTTAGTTCAGTTGGTTAGAGCACAGTGCTCATAACACCAAGGTTCCTGGTTTGATCCCCACATGGGCCACATGAGATGTGCCCTGAACAACTAGACTGAAACAACAACTTGACTTGGAGCTGATGGGTCCTGGAAAAATACACTGTTCCCCAATAAATTTTTTTTTTAAATGGGAACAATCATATCCATTTTCCAGAATGTGATGAGAACTAAATGAGGTAAGGTCTGTAGAAGGACCTTACCCAGTATCTGGTACAGGGTGAATACGCAACAAATGTGAATTTTTGCTTCCTTCCTTCTACTAGAGAGAGTATCTAGTTCTGCAGCCTGAAAACCTGGGTTGGTGTTGATGAAGAGCCAGTCACAACAAAATCTGCAGCTGGCCACTCCCCACTGGGATCTGTGCCTTTTGCCTCAGTCTTTCCAGCTCCTACCCAGCATGGGCTATGGCACATAGTAGGGAGCCAACAAATGTCTGTTCGACTGACTGAATGAATGAATAAATGGACAAAGGAATAAGTGAATACAGTCCTCTAAAATGGTAAATGATTCGAGATGAATAACTAAGTTTCATCAAGATAATCAAATAATTTGTAATATGTGAAACATTTCCAACCTCTGACACTGTATAGTAACAAGTTGGTAATGAGAGTGTACCACACTGGGGGGTGGGGGGAGTGCAGAGGGTGGCAGAGCCCTGGAGGAATTTAAACGCCCCATAACGCAAGAGCAGGTGGGCTAAGCAAATCACTCACTTGCAAGAGTCGTTAGGCCAGTCAGGAGCTAGCAGGGAAGGTGTGGAAAAGAGGAGCCCTGTGATTACTATTGTTACAGCATAAATACATGTTTGTTTGGTTTTTTTCCTGGCAAGTAATTATTGTGTTTCTGGATTTCCAGATAGGTTCTGACTGTGGCGATGTCTTTGAGGAATGGCTTCAGATGAGTAAGCCTGGCTTTGCCTCACCAGATGGCTTGCCCCTGTCACTGTCTCTGGCCTCCGCAGAAGCCTCCCAGAGCCTGTGTCCTGCTTCCACGGTTGTCCCATCACAGTCCATTCTCCACACCAGGGCCACAGTGACCTTTCCAAACCATGAGTCAGATCTTATGAACTTCCCTGCTTAACACTTCCCGTTCCTCCTTCCATTAGAATACAAATGCAGTTGCCTCAGTGCTCAGTACCCAGCCGCCGCCTCTGCTCATGGCTCCAGCTGCACCAGCCCTGTCACCGAGCCCATTCCCATCTCCCAGTCTTTCCACTACTGGCCGCTCCCTCTGCCTGGAAAGCTCCACTAGCTCTTCACAAGGCCACCTGTCCTTCTCACTCAGCTCTCAGATGATTTCATTCCCCAGCACGCCCTTCCCTGTCTTTCTGAGCTGAAGTACACCTCTCCCTTCTTTTCTGTTCCTCTGCACTCTAACTTTCTCCCTGGAACTTATGACTATCTAAAATCACCTTATTTGTTTTTTGGGGTTTTTTTAGGGCTGTTTTTGTCAGTTTTTCCCTTCCCTGATGGAATATAGGGCTCAGGGATTTTTATCTGCCTGGTTCACTGCTGTATCCCCAGCACAAAGGGGCGAGAATAGGTGCTCAATGATTGTTAGGTGAATAAATACATAAAATCTGTGCCACTGAAAATAAAGAAGCTTATGTAGCAGAATCTCTGTCAACCCCTCACCATTCTTTGCTAGAAAAGGGGGTGGCATTGTCCCTGCACGGTGGGGAGAGCAGTGTCGGGAGGAGGAAGCTCCCAGGCTGCCACATGGTTTCCCAGGAACATAGCCTCTGAGAAGCAGTGACTCTGCACAACACGGATTGTTCCCAGCAGTGCTTTGGGAATCCCTGAAGCCACCGGGTAACCCTGAAGAACTGGCAAACCTGGAAGAACTGGCTGCTGATGACCCCACGGCCCCGGAACCCTAGTACAAGGCCAAGAAAGTGAATTTGTTTGGTTATTGTCTCTATAGTTAACATGAACACCAATTTGGATTCCTGTATTAGTCAGCCCTCTTGGTTAAGAGTATGGTAGTTAAAATAAAATAAAAATAAATACAATTTTAAAAAAAAGAGTAATGGTAGTGTTCAGGAATAGTTCAGTAGCAATGAAAATGGTCTCTGGATATCCAAACAAAATGGGAATTTACAGGAAAGATATCAGAGCTCATAGTTCCAAGGGGGACTGACATGATTAAGCCAAGGAAGTAAGGAAATGCAGGCCACAGTAGGTGAACCATGGGGACACGAAGGCAAGCCAAGAACATCGCAGGGGCTGGAAAGCCATCCTGTTTCCCAGACACATTAGGTGAGTCTCTGCCTTCTCTCTTCCATTCCTTTCAGGATTGAGAAATGGCAACCTTGTCTGAAGCAGGATACCTACAGATTAAGGAAGCGGTGCATTTTCCCTGCCAGCTCTGTCTTTTGAAAAATGAAGAGGTGACGGTAACACCTTCCTCATCCATCTCCAAAAAATCCAATCAGGCCTAGCTAGGCCATCCCTGGATCAAAGGGCAGAGTGGCCCCAGCAGGTCTGGGTTAGGCCTGACCTGGCAGCAAAGCAGGTGTCCTCAGGGGCCAGCCGGTCAGGGAAACGTGTGACACCAGCTGGTGCAAGACAACATGGAGGGGTGCTGCCTGTGCCAAAGCAGAGATCAAGCCCACCTAAGGCATCCCGTCCTGAACATGTTTGTGATATGACAACGTGATTTCTGTTCTTTAACTATGGATGGAATGGATTCATTGGTGGCTTTCCTAACTTAGAATTGGCCTCTGGTGGTGTGAGGTAGCCGACTCTTACCAGCTTGTGAGGGCCAACTGTTTAATTTTCAGGAATTTCCAAGCTAGTTGAGGTCATGTTGATAGCTTAAAGTTAGCACCATTCTTTTCTAGAAGCAAAATTAGCTTACAATTAACTATGGTTAAAATTAGTTATGGTGGGAGTATTTACACCACAGGAATTGATGAATCCTACAAATCAGGACATCCTTTCTTTTTCCCAGAGAGCTGCTTGTTAAACCAGCATACTACTGCTTGTATTCCTGAAATAAACTGTGCTTGCTCTTATTGTATTATTTTTTATCAGTCCCGGATTTTATTTTTAACATAAGAGGTTGGTCTGTAGTGTTTTATTATTATTTTGAAGGTTACATTCTTTGTCAACTTTATTCCTTAAAGCTGTCCATATTTTTCTGTGATCTAGGATCTCTGATTCTCAACCTTCTGGGGAGTATTTTAAAACACAGCTGTCCAGGCCATGCACCTGATCAATAATCAGAATGCCGGTATTTTTTTAAAACTCTGCAGATAATTCCAATGTTCAGCCAAGGCTGAGAATCACTGCCCTAGCCTAGTGCTTTTTAAATGTTCACATACACACAAATCACTCAAGAACTTGTGAAAATGCAGGGTCTAATTTAGTAGGTCTGGGTGGGGGCCTGAGATTCTGCATTTCCAACAAGCTCCCAGTTATGCTGATGCCACTGGTCTGTGGGGCACATTTTAAGTAGCAAGGATTTGAATAACACTGTAATTATTTATATCTAAAAGCTTAGATAAAATTCAGCAATGCAGCCCTTTCATCTCGATGACTTTTCTTTCTTTTCTTTTTTTAAATTTAAGTTTATTGGGGTGGCAATGGTTAGTAAAGTTACATAGGTTTCAGGTGTACAATCCTGTAATACATCATCTATATGTTATATTGTGTGTTCACCACCCAGAGTCAGTTCTTCTTCCATCAATATTTGATCCCGTTTACCCTCATCTACCACCCCTCTCCCCCTTTACCCTCTGGTAACCACTAAACTATTGTCTGTGTCTATGAGTTTTTGTTTCTTCATTTATTTGTCTTGTTCCTTTGTTTTTTTCAGTTTTATATCCCACATATCAGTGAAATCATATGGTTCTCAATTTTTTCTGTCTGATTTATTTCGCTTAGCATAATAATCTCAAGATCTATCCATGTTGTCACAAATGGCACTATTTCATCTTTTCTTATGGCAGAATAGTATTCCATTGTGAATATATACCACATCTTCTTTATCCAATCATCTATTGAAGGACACTTTGGTTGTTTCCATGTCTTGGCCACTGTAAATAAAGCTGCAATGAACATCGGAGCACATATATCTTTACGGACAAATGTTTTCAGATTTTTTTGGGTAGATACCCAGGAGAGGGATTGCTGGGTCACATGGTAATTCTATTCTTAATTTTTTGAAGAACCACCACACTGCCTTCCATTGCAGCTGCACCAATCTGCATTCCCACTAGTCAATGCCTTTTCAACCTTAAATATCATTACTTTTCTAATAATTTCTATAGTAATTGGTTTATTTAAATTTTCCAGTTTTTCCTATGTCAATTTTGGTATTTTGCATTTTGAGAGAAATGTTTTTCTAGGGTTTCAAATTTACTGCCATGGAGTGACATTTAATAGTCTTACATTATTTAAAACACTCCTGTATCTATAATTATAACAATTCAAATCCAAAAGTTTAAAAAATATTAAACCAATCAGCCAACTATCTGTGGGCTGAGACGGATCCTTGGGCTTTTAAACTGCGACCCTGCCAAAGACCCCCAATTACTCCAATAATTTCTCCAGCTTTTGAGTTGTCATTGACTCCAGAAAATTCTGTTGTGATATATTACTGAAGAAGTAATCTCAGAAACAGTTTCACAGCTGCATTATACTTACCAACTACATAATTCAATCACTTTATTTTACAGATGGGGAAACTGGGACCAGGCTAGGCACATGACTTACCCACTAATAGTGGAAAAGTTAAGATTAGACGTGCAGGAAACAAATCAGGGACAAAAGATATGTCACCTTGTATCCTTAGCATAGCTCCTACAATTCAACAATGCAAGAAAAATGGACACTGAGTGTGAATGATGTATAAGGCACGGGGTGTTTATCTGGCACCCAAGGCATTTTATATTCAGACAACTTTTGTGATGTTCACGGTTTTTTTCCATGACCCCAAGAGGAAAGCAATGTTATTAAGAAACCAATGATGGGAACCTTTGTGTTGGTTTTTTGTTTTGTGCTCAATTCACACAAACAGTGTGAATGTAAAGTGATACAGCCTCTGTGGAGAACAGTATGGTGGTTCCTCAAAAAATTGAAAATAGACTTCCCACATGATGCAACAATTCCACTTCTGGGGATATAACCTCAAAATTGAAAGCAGTTATTTGCTGTAAGAGATATGTGCACACCCATGTTCATTGCGGCATTATTCACAATAGCTAAAACATGGAAGCAACCCGAGTGTCCATCAACAGAGGAATAGATAAGCAATATGGGGTCTACACAATGTAATATTATTCAGCTTTAAATAAGAAGGAAATTCTGATATGTGCTACAACACGGAAGCAAAAGGGAGAGAGCAATTTTACCCAGAGCCCATGGGCACGCACTCATCTACCACGATGCATTTGGAGTGACGCTCCTGCTGCTGCCACCATTAAATTCATCGTTTCTCCCACTGAGCAGAAAGCCAAAGCCTACCTGGTTCGTGCTATAAAACCTGCCATCAGAACTGCTGGAGCCCTTGGTTACCCTGGCCACCACTGCAGGGACCTCCCCAGGACCCTACCAGGGCGGAGTCCACAACCACCTACCACAGCTGCTGCAAATGTCGCAAACAGAAAAAAACCCAAAAGGCTTTTCCTTCCTTCTGCCTCCAAATAACCTCATACAAGTGATTTGCACTAACAGAACCTAACTGGCAAGGAACCAGTTGGCAAGGAAGTTTGGGAAATGTAGCTTCCAGGCTGCAGCCCCTGAGATACAGAGGAGAATAGGGAAAGGCCGGAATGAGGCTGAGTAGCCACAGATAATATCTGGGTATAGCTGCCAAGAGGAAGCCGCAAGGCAAGAACCCAGCACCTGAAAAGTCAAGTCTTGGAATTCAAACTCATCTGACCAAGTAACAATCAGCAGCCTTGAGCTATCACCAACACCACGTGGAGGGGCCCTTTCCTTTGGTCTTCCCATAAAAACTACCTAGGCCAGAGGAGATTCTCCTTTCCTGGCCTCAGGGGGACAACTGAAAGTTGCTGAGCACACCCTGAGGGAGAGCTTTGTGTACTGCAAGTCTTCTGTTCGTGCAGAAACAGCTTAGAAATCAGAGGGCCGTTCCATTCCCAGGTTAGGAGCTGTACTAGTCAGCTTGGGCTGCCATAATGAAGCACCACAGACTGGGCAGCTTAAACAACAAACATTGATTTCTCACAGTTCTGGAGCCTTGAAGTCCAAGATCAAGGTGCCGGCGGCTTTGTTTCTGAGGCTTCTCTTCCTGGCTTGCAGACAGACAGCCACCTGCGTGCTGTCCTCACGCTGGCCTATTCTCTGCAGGAAAATCCCTGGTGTCTCACCCTCTTCTTATAAGGCAGCAGTCCTACTGGATGAGGGCCCACCTTTATGACCTCATTTAGGCTAAATGACCTCTTTAAGGGCCTTATCTTCAAATATAGTCACATTAGGAGGTAGGGATACAAGGCATGAATTAAAGGAGTGGGGTGGGAGTGGGGCAACACAATTCAGTTACTAAAAGGAGCCAAGTGGATATTTGCAACTCTGAGAATAAACAGAGTGCTGGCTTTTAAGCCTGGGTCAGGAATATGTTGAGTCATCCCCTCATCCCCTTACCTTCATAATTGTGTGATCCAATTCCTTATAGTAAATCTCTTTGTGTGTGTGTGCATCTCTATCTATCTATATATCTATATCTATATCTATATAGGGTCGTTGGGAAAGTCATGACGTGTTTTTCTGTTTTTCAATGCAAAAATGAGTCATGACTTTCCCAACGACCCAATATATATACATATATTTATCTATTCTGAAGATACTAGAATACTTTTTTCTTTAATGTAAAAAATATAGTCTACAGAAAACATGGACATTTCAGAAAAGTTTAAAGAAGAAAACATATCAACTGTAATTGAACTCTGAACTATATACTGTATACCATTTTGGATTGGTTCCTTCTTCTGTATTTTTTTTAGCTGAACCATCCTGCCACCTGTTGGCTGCTCAGTGGCAGCTCAGCTTGGGAATCGAACCGCTGTTGCTCAGAAGCTCGCACTCTTGCGTGAGCTCTTAACCAACTGAGCCACTTGGCCAGCCCTCCTTCTTATGCAGTTTTAAAAATATATCATCAACCTATCCTTTTATAATATTTATTATTACACAATTGAAACCATTCTTATGTTTTATATTCCAGTTTTCTTATATTGTATGAGCACTTACATTAAAATTTTTCAAAATAATTTCAATGACTGCACAAAATTCTGATTCATACTATAATTTATACATTCTATCTCCTGTATTTTATTTATTTATTTATTTATTTATTTATTTATTTATTTATTTATTTTTACAGTTTTTATTGGGGAATTGGGGGAGGGGAACAGTGTTAGGGAATTGGGCAAGGAGAACAGCCAAGTTGTTCTTCAGTCTTAGTTGTGGAGGGTGCAGCTAGCTCAGCTCAAGTCCAATCGCCATCCGGCCTGCCATCGGCAGCTCACTGCAGCTCAGCTCAAGGTGCCATGGTCAATCTAAGTTACTGGTGGGCGTAGCCACCATCCCATGTGGGAGTCAAACCGGCAACCTTGTTAGGAGCACGTGCTTTCACCAGCTGAGCCATCCTGTCACCTGTTGGCAGCTCAGCAGCAGCTCAGCTTGGGCACAGCTCACTGGCCCATGTGGGAATCAAACCGGTGACCCTGTTGCTCAGGGTTCGCGCTGTTAGCCAACCGAGCCACTGGGCCAGCCCTCAATCTTCTGTTTTTAAACATCTGAGCTGTTGCCACCTTCTCATTGTTCTAAATAGCATTGTGATGAAATATTTTTTTAAAACACCTGATTATTTCCTTAAATTAGATTCCTAAATATGGAATTACTGGGTCAAAGTTTATGTACAGATTTATGGATTTGCTACACAACGCCTACTAGTGTTGTAGCCCTATGCTATCCAATATGGTAGCCACATAGCCACATGTGACTAGACACATTTAAATTTAAATGCAATTTTAAAATCAGTTCTTCTGTTGCACTGGCCACTAGCCTTAGTCCACAGCAGCCACATGGGGCTAGTGGCTCCCGTATTGGACATTGCAGATAGAGAACATTTATCATTTCAGAAAGTTCTAGAGGGCAGTGCTATTTTAGAGAAACCATACTTTCTGCACCTCTATAATCAGTCTTGCTACTCCTTTATCAGCATTGACTATTATCATTTTTAAGGCTTATACATTTGATAGGCAAAAAACAGAGTCTCAGTTTAATTCATAATTATTTCTATTTAGAGTTAACTGTTTTGCCCATTTTGTTAGCAGTTGTATTTCCTCTGGGAATTGTCTCATTTTGCTAGTCTTGATATTTTTCTCACAGATCCAGACATGCTTGGTAAGATACTCTATAGGAGCTATGCGTCATGTTTTCATCTCCACGGCCATGCCCCAGACCAGGGCACATGACACCTCTGCTGGAAAAATGTGCAAATATCCTTCCAAGTGATGGCCACAGTTGCCACACTCAGGTTTTCCGTAGCCTTTCTTCCTCTTTTTCTTTCCTTTGGTGTTCCGTGTATTTGTTTGGTTTCCCAGCTATTTTGCTATGCCTTAGTGAAGACATGGCTGGGGCTGTTTGTCTGTCTCAGTATGTACCCACGCTGTCCTCCTTCCCCAGGCCTGTCTGTCCTCCTGCCAGAATGACCCCACAGTGCCCCTGCCGAGCACCTGTTGAACACTACTTGATGAAATGTTCCACATTTGAGAAGGGCAGAAAGGAAAAAGGAAAAACAAAAAAAGCTCATTTTATTTTTAATGGAAATTTGGTTTCAGTAACAGAGCCTATTTAAGTTTATATTAAATATTTGCTCCCCAACAGCAAACTTGGTCCTGCAAAACTCTCTCTTGGTTATATAAATGATTTATTTCACAATTTCCCCTTCCTTGGTTGACAACTGTGAAATAGGGAACCAAATGCTATCAAAGATAACTATGAATAATGCATGAGGAGGACAAGCATCCATGCTGCAGTCCCTTCCCATGCTTTGCCTTGTTACTGAGCAACAGGAAAAGTGAATCCACAGCCATTGAGCAATGAGGGAGGTGCAAAGGGATATTTTATTTACCCACAATAAAAAAATTTAGGATCCTTGATTGGTGTCCAGCATATACTATGCTCCCCAATGTGCTTGGGGTGGGGACTTCGCAGACATCTTCAGAGCCCATTGCCTAAAAAGGCTGCCCAACTTTAGTTGAGAGCAAACTGCCTTCAGTAAGCAAAATAGATTGAAGGCTGGATAAAATCTCCCTTGCTTTCTTATCCCCACAGTGAGGCCAACATTGATCTTAGGAGCTAAAGTTGACCCAGAGACACATTTGTGAGCATTTTCCTTCCTCTTCAAGGACAACAAAAATGGACAGGCTAGAACTGTAATTAAGATGGGGGTTGTAGCCAATGGGCATATTTGGCATCTAGCGCCACCTTGTGGTGACACTTCCAAATCCCGGGCCCTTTCAAGGATACCAAAAATTTAAAATGACAGCCCTTTTGAAGGAGTTTGTTTTAGTGATAACCATGGGAGCAGTCATTTTCTTGAGGAATACAAACTGATAGACATAACTAGCACTTGACTGCACTTTGGAGTAAACAAAGCACTCTCACATGATCTCATTTAATCCTGGCAGCAGCCCTGTGCTGTAAGTAGTGGGATCTCGACTTTAGAGATGTAAAGACTGAGGCTCAGAGAATCTGGAGACTTGAATTGGGCAAGTCTTTGGCTTGAATTTAGATGTTCATATTCCAAATCCTATAATATATTAATATCATTGTATGTAGTATGTATATAGTACTATATTATGCACTATATTTAAAAAATTCAAAAGAAATACATAGCATAAGGTATATACTGTGTGGCATAATATATACCCAATACTATACATAGTATATATACCATACCATGGTACTATAGTACTTATGCTATTTTCTATAGTACTGCTAACCAGTACCCTCTGCCTTTCTGAGGTTGTGTTCTGTCTCTGAAGACAAGGTAATAATATTGGTAGACTCTTTGTAGTATGAGTCAACAAATGCTGTTAAGAGTTTTGCTGCTAAACCATGCCCTTGCTTTCCTGGGTCCCTGGACACCCAAATTGTGAGACTCTGCTCCTCTGCTGTCTTAATCTGGGGGGTGCAATAATGCAGGTATGCTTAGGTAGAATGAACACAAGGACGCTGAGACTGTGGGACTAAAGCCAATGCTCCGCCGATTTACCGGCTCATAGCTAAAACCGTGATGGACTGTGTCACCTCATTCATATTTAACTAGAAGTATATTTTATAACCAATATATTTTAAAGTGGGGTCACTGAGAGGTTACCTTGCTCAGTGTCAGAGGTGGGCATATCATTAGGCCAGCTTTAAATATTCCAAGTGAAAACTTTTGCAGGCTTTCCTTTATGGGGTAGGAATTTGGGGCCATAACTGCTTCTGTGGCTGAAGACAACTTCACATTGTATTTGGAGGAAACCGTTAGCCTCTTTCACAGATGTTCCCCCAGCCAACTGGCAAAGGTACAGGCCTCTTCTCTCCGACAGGACCAGGCTCCTTGTCAGCCTGCTCAGCTTTCTTGAGGGTGTCATTGCCGTCTATCGGGCATATGATCTGCCCTGGATCAGCGACCTCCGGTAGATCCACTTCTCAGTACGCCTGTCCCCACTTTACAAATGAGGAATCTGAGGTTCAAACAGGGTAAGTGATGACGTCACAATTCCAACTGACTTCTGATAACAAAAACCCACGCTTACCCTTCTACACCATACTGCTCCCCATTTTCTACTTCAAATATCCCATTTTCATATAGCTCAGCCACTAAAATCCAAATGACATTGGTCAGACCTAATAAAGAGGTGAAAGGACTTCTATGGGGGGCCATTTGTGAGCTTTGGGGCTAAAGCTGGGTGTGGGATTCATTAGGTGAGGGGCCTTAGAGGAAAGACCCCTGGATTGGAAGTGGGAAGCTCTTCCCTAACAGACTGCTCTGGGGCAGGGTTTGACTCACTCTCTAGGGCCCGTGAGCATCTATCCTATAGGTCCATCTTCTGTACAAGTTGATTTTAAAGAAAAATAAAAACACTGCAAAGGACAAACTAGGTACTCTTATCAGTTTTGCTCTCACCTAGTATAGCCATCTTCCAGCCTTCAAGAAGGGGATAGAATATATAATGCAACAGACCAGCAAGAATTAAGGGTTCCTCTTGCTTCCCCTGCTCCATGAGCCCCTCCTAAGTCAAGGAGAGATGGCAGTTAGAGCACCCAGCAAGCACGCTGTCTGAAACCAGTCTGTTCCTCTTCTCACCAGGAGCCAGGATTTATTCCAGTTGTACAGAATGGCTATTATCCAGCCACCGCCCCAATGGGAAGCCTCCTCTTCAGATGTGGCTGGGGCTGAAGGACCCTAGCTAGCTGCATGTACAATCCAGTCAGCGTGCTCAAGACAAAGGCTCTCATAAACAGCTTTCTGCGAAAAAGGAAACATGAACGCTTACAGGATCACCTTTTGTTAGCGGCGAAAAGAATTTGGATTTTATTTCATGAAGTCAGTCATTATGTATGGGAATGCTTGGGAAAAGGACAGATCAATTTAAGGATTTTCCCATATTCCACCAAACACCAGCTATGTGATTTTGGCCATGTCAGTCATTTACCTCCTATTTCCCAACAACACAGAGTTGGACAGTCCATCTGCTATATTCCTGAAGAAACTGCACTGGGCAGATGGGGGGATAGGTGGTGGCCTTCCCCTCTCTCCCTCAGGGCAGTGTGACCAGGGACTGGACCAGTTACAGAAGGTCTCAAGAATTAAGGCAGAAAGCCACAGTGGGTTCCTGAGATACAGCAAAAGTGGTATTTGTGGAACACTGATATTGAAGAGGCAAATAAATGAACTGAGGCAGAGAAACATGGACAAGTATGAGACACTGGGAGAAGAGAATAGTCCTTCAGGCTAAAAATACAGATGGATGTGTTATTTTAGTCTATTTGGCCTCATTTTTCTACAGGGTTGTCTGACACGCTGCCTGGAGACACACTTACACTCATACGAGTAATGACAAAGATCTCTTTAAGTGCTACAGGGTCCTTATTGCTTTCCTTCAGGGACTTTTACAGTCGAACAGCATGGCTAAATTACATTATACCATAAAGCTTTACTTTTCAAGCCTTGCAATTTTATTTGCTTTTGCATTTCTATAACACACACACTTCATATACTTGCTACTTTTTAATACAAAGATTATATATACTCATTTATAAAAATTTAAATACAAAAATATACAAAATAAAAAGAGTAACTTTAAATTTTCCTCTTCAAGGGGAGGCACAAACTGTCAACCTTGTGAAAGGTCAGGATTTGTGACCCAGGCTCAGTGTCACATGAATTGGGTTCTTTGGAGACTTTCGGAATTTGCTCTGAAGGAACACTCTCGGCACACACAGGCCTTCTTTTTTATTCACCGTCTCACGAAACACATACTCGTTCACCACTTCTTCATAACCTGTGTCTAAAAAGAGCTGAGCCAGGAATTCTGAAAGGCAAGCAGATCAACAACGCTCGGTGTAGATATCACTATACTGGCTTTGCAGTGGGGTAAGGAAGACTGGAGGGCTGAGACAGATTTTTTTTTTTAATGTAATGAAAAGTTCAATGCTAAAATTTAAAGATGTCATTTTGGGAAGTAACACACTCCTACTTCTCATCATTTTACAACCAGAGACCCCAACTAAAAATGTAATCAGAAAAGTTTAAGGACAACCTGAAAAATGTCCACTTTGCCCTATTATGAGTCCCCCAAACATGAGTAAAAAGAAACAAAATTCTAAACTGGCTATATTCATACAAAATCTGCATGTGTTCAATTTGTTTACATCAAGCAAATCATCTATCCGAACATGAAAAAGGAAAATCTGTGACGGGGTGGGGGGAGGGGGGAACTGGGACTCCAAATGGTGATATACCCTCAGGAAAGTTTAACCCAAATAATACATCACTACAAGTTAAGTGAAACGAATGGAATAAATGACTATGTAGCAAAAATAAGAGCATTATTCCAAAGACTGTGCCTGAAGCACTCTGCAGATGTTATTGCATCTTCTCAATTATTTACAATTGGTTTAATCAAATTTCATGAATCAAAAACATTAAAACAAAGTTTTCACCTGACATTTTTATTTTACAGTTGTATTGGTAATCAATCATTTTTATTTCATTTTAGAATTCAAAACAATATTTCATTTCAAGAAATACAAATGTCTGTAAAACACAGAGCTTAAGAAAGTCATTATTTTCTGGCCCAGGTTATTATATAGGCTTAAAACTAATATTCAAAATACCTAAAAGACTGAAATAATGTTTGGTATTTGAATGTTTTTATCAGAAATGACTTTTTAAGGAACCTGCCCCGCACCCATAGTAAATTCGTGCATTTTAAAACAGATTGAATCATTTTAATAGAAAAATGTTTCTTGCTTTTGTGACCTGGGGAAGTAAATCTCAAGACATTATACTGTCCTATTGGCTTTATTTTTGACTGAACAAAGTGAAGATTCTGAGTTACCCTCCCCCTTTCCAGCAGTTCCTGGTACGGCATTCATGTGGCATGTCAGGGCCTGTCCACTAACCCAGGCTAACTAGACAGTGTCACCAAAAGAGGCTTGTGAGCTCACCACGGCTAGGAGCTGTCTATATTGTCCCAGGTGCTGGGTAAGCGGCATGTGTTCCAGGATCTTAGGCATGTGTGCTGAGTATAGCCACCCCCAACCCCAACCAGTATTACAGTGATAAAGCAATCAAGTAAAGGAAATAAAGCAGATTCCATTACTCTTACCATCAGTGAAAAAATACGATCTGGTTCCATCTTGTCTAACATAAAAGTTTTCTCCAAGTTTGCTGCCGGCTTTAAACCTAAGCATGGCGTGATCATATAGGCCATAGTCGCGAAACAAGACACTTTTGCCTGGCTTTAATACCTACAAAGGAAAAGCAGGCTGCAGATAACTCTGGGGAACCCAGTCAAATAAAGCTTACTATAAAATAAAATCTGATTTAGGGATTAAAGTAACTTATACTTAAGATAATTAGGAAAGGGGGCCTGACTGAAACACCCCTAATATGAAGGGAAAAGGGCCTGTTAATTAAAAATATAGTCAGCCATTGGAGGGAAACTTCTTGAGCACTTACAAGAGCACGCTGGAAGGTCCAGTGTCATCCCATTAAAATGTTAACGACATTAAATGATACACTCTTATCCTCATTAAAGCATGTTCTCCTAGCATTTTATTAGCCATCTCCTAGTACATGACACTGCAGTCAAATGATGTCATTTTGGCTTTTTACTGATTCTGGCTAGCTTTCCTCATTCTGAGTCTCAGCTCTGATTTCCCTGTGCTACAATTACTCGTACGTATGCGTATAGCTGGCCCACCATGCTAACAACTGCATACAGCTTACCACGCATTATCTCATTGGACCTTCATCCAGTTCTGGGAAGAAGGAAGGAGTGATTATTCCACATGAGATGAGGAAACTGACAACAGAAGAGGTGTGTGATTTGCCTACGATCACACATCAGCTACTAAGTGGGGGAGTCAGGACTCACAGTTGGGTCAAAAGGCATCATACTGTAGAATCAGAAACACTTGTTTGCCCCAGGAGGTGGTGGTGGTGGTAGGGGGGCTGTAATTCCAATTCCACTCACACTACTGACAAGAAAAGAGGCTGTGAGGGGAGGAGTAACTTCGTGTGTTCTTCCCACAGTGCTGCACTTCTTGATGTGAAGAGGAGATCCCCAGGCCAGGGCAGCTGTATAGGGACGGGATTGGTGTCAGGCCCAGGTGGGAGTCCCTCACTAACGCCTTTCAGAGATATGTGTCACAGGGTAGATGTCTCAAAAATTGGACAGTAAGATCAGCAGGGTGTGGGTATAACTGCCCCTATTTTACAAAGCATAGAGGCATATGCTTTCCAGAATGAAAAGTAAGTGGCACACACTGTGACACTTGCTTTCTATGTGAAAATTCTTTCATGTGTTAACACTACCAAATAAGGGTAGACTTCAAAGGGGACACTAATTTATTAAATCTTATTCTGACTCATATCAATAAGATGGTTTTTAAGACATGTGACATACACTATCTATTATAATAGATTTTTAATGTAGTTTGATGTATTTCCTCTTCTGAACAGACTATGAAAGACTGTTCGTAATACTTCCAAGTGTGCTAGCAGATTTTATCATTTAATAAATTCTTATCAGTACTAGCATAAATTTTAAATACTATCAGTAAAGAGCCTCTTGGATAAAAATACCAATTTCTTACCTTGGTCAGAAATGCTAAGTTTAAAATCTGAATAATTGAGAAGGGAAAATTCTGAAAATATTAACTCATGAGAGAAAGACTTACTCTTCATTTCAGAAGGAAGAAAATGCTACATGCGGTAGTGGAAATAACACTCACTCAGGAATTTGGAAATCTTGATTCATATCCCAGTTCTTCCTTTAACTAGCTGAATGACCTTGAGCAAGTAATTTCATCCCTCTGTATGTTTTCTTGTCTGTAAAATAATTACGATACTAATGCCTCCTTTGATCATGGCACTGTATAGTTAACCAGGCATTTCTCAATGCTAGGTTCTTTCATTCTCCCAACAAACCCAAAAATTGGGTAGGTTAGGACTATTCTATCCACTTTATAATAAGTAAGGCTCAGTGATTTGCCTGAGGTTTCAAGGCAAGTCGGTGGCACAGGGAAGACCAATTCAGACCAAAATCTGATGACAAAATCTATTTTCACTTCATCATTTTATTCCAAAAACTCAACTTTGAGGTTGTCTTTCAGTTTAAAATGATGTTTTTTTTAAATTTCTCTGGTGTTAACATCCTAGAGCAATTAGATCTACTTTAACAACAGCTTTTGTAATTCTTTTAATATTTTCTAATTAGACAATTATATTATCTGCAAATAGTGAGTTCTGTTTCTTCCTCACCCTTAAGTCTTATCTTCTCACTTTGAGCTGGCTAGGACCTCCAGAATAATGTTGAAGTATTGGTAGTGGGCCCCCTCATCCCCATCAAGTTCCTGATATTCCTTATTTCGTCCTAAATCCTATTCCTCCCCGATACCTGAAATCTTTCATCAGTGAAATCACTGGTATCCACACGGCCTTCTGAATGTTCCCTTCATTCCTGTGCTCACAGAAACCTGACTGTCCCGAAGACACCGTTTTCCCTGTAAGCTCTCAAGTCAGGCTGTGTTGTCTCCCCTCGCCCTTGTACCGCTGGGCTTGAGGGGAGGCTGGTGTCCTTGCTCCTCATTGCTACTTTCTGTGCATTCTCTTTCCTCCTCCCTAACCGCCCCCAGCTCTGAATCTCATGTGAATAGATTATACCACCCATTATCCTTTGTTATTGTTGTCTATTAGGTCCACGGTCATTTCACTTCATTTCATGATAAATGTATCTTCTGATTTACTCTTATTCTCAATACTACTCCACTCTTAATTCTGGTCAATTTCAATATGCATGTGGATTATTCTTCCAAATATGCTGGCTTCTTGATGATTTGAGCTTCTCTTCCGAAGATTTTGTCCTCCACCCTACTCACTTCCATGGTAATGTCCTAAAGTCTTGTCAACGCTAAAAAGCATAACCCTCTCTGTCATACAGGTCATTCTCTGACCACCCCCACCATCTTTTCAGCTTTCCCTTTAGTTCCTCATCTGTAATAATCCTTCATCCTCATCTGAACCTTCAAATCAGGTGATCCTACCATCTCTTCTCTGATGTCCTCTCTTTCCTCTTTACCCAACTTAAGTTCCATGTCCATTTATGCTGGGTTCTCATCTGCTCAGATACCAGGGGCAGGGAAAGGAGAGGTTAAGGAGAAAAAAACCTTAAAAAATCTCATAAGCACAGGGCTACAACCAATGTGGTAACACCTGAATTTTTTTTTAAATATTGTTTTAAGTGAGAATAATTGTTCCCTAACAGGTTTCAGGTGTCTTAAAATTTCCACCTCACTACTTACTCTCTTAAAACAATTAAAATCAGGGTTAAATTTTAATGTATAGCTCCAAATACACTGATGCTCTCTTACCTAACATCTACTTTTTCAACTTGCTGAACGATTTCCTCTCCCTTTGTAGAGCAGACTGACTGAAGTCCACGACTCACTGAACCCGTGAGGCTTACAGGCTTTCTCGATCATGCATACTTGCACTCCGTGCCCCACAGGGGAACTCATGTGTTTCCCATTGGTCACTTGTATTAGCTCCCAAACGTGCTGTGCCAGTTGTAGATTTACAATTATATGCAAGTATATAAACAATGCAAAATAAATGTGAATAGAAAGCATTTTTATTTCCTATGAAAAAAGTACATTGAATACTTTGGAAAGATTATAAAGAATCACTGAATAAGCTGCTATTTAATTAAGTGTAGGAGAATCAACTGTGAAAGTCTGGGTAAAAATATAAAAGAATTTGCCCTCATATTACTTTCCAATTGCTTTAAAATTTTTGCTCTACTATTAAAGAAACCAAAACTCTATTGTATGTGTGGTTCATGTAAGAAAGATGATAAATGGCTCCAAACTCAAAAATTGAGGCCCAGGGAAGGGTTAGTTGGCTTGAGTCACATGACTTCCAAGTGAAGCTTTACTTTCAGAGTGCTCCAGCAGCCTCCTGGTGGCCACCCCAGTTTGGGTTCCCCCTATTCTAACAGCAATGATGGCAGTAACGACAATGGCTGACTTTTAAAGCACTTACCATGTTCTAGGCATTGTGCTAAGCACTTTATACGTATCTCATATAATCTCCCCCAAATCCTAAGATACAGGTGCTATTATCTCAATACTAAGGTAACGAAACTGATGCTCAGAAAGGCAAAGGAATTTGCCTAAATGGGGAAGCCGGGTTTTGACTCTAGGCACTCTGACTCCAGTCTGTGTGCTCTTCACCACTGAACCACGCGAACCACGCTTCCTCTCCCTTTATAACAGGACTCCACAGAGCCCAGGTAACTGCTTGCTCCAAGGCTGGCCAAGCTCTGAAGAACAGTGATGGTTACCAGACAAATCAGTTTAGGGTGGATGTTTTATGCTGGAGAACCTCTTTCTGTACACTGACTACACAGCCTACCTGGTGAGAATGGGGATTCTGTGACTCTAGACAGTACATGGGCCTCAGAGGGAAGGTAAACAAGAGGACTGGGATGTCCAATCCTCAAGTGCAGGCTCCAAATACTAACCTTGTAAATGTTTTGCAAGACAAGGTGCATCTTATCAGGGTGAACAGCAGAGAGCACAAATATCAACATGACAACATCCACAGACTCTGGGGGCACATGTTCCAGAAGGTCGTCTTTAGTTAGATCACACTGGAATACCTTGCATCTTTCTGTGTCATATAAAGGATTTTGCTAGAGAGGGAAAAAACACAAAAGAATTTTAATGCAACATCCATGTTGATACATTTAGAAAAATAGAGCCTCAAAAGGAGATTCTGTTTTCACTTGTGTCCTAATGCACAGAGATCAATGACCACTTTGTTACTGAGTAAAATTGAATAATGAGCCATTTGCACATTAAAGCACGTAATATTCAACATTGCTATGAAGAGCAAGATTTCATTTTAACAAATCATTTTTAACTGAGGAAAGAACATAGTCTATCATGAGCATTTTAGAAGCATATATTTCCAGAGGGATGAAAATCCCAAACTGGCCTCTGCTTCCTTAATCCTCCTTTGAATTATACACTACAAAACTAAATCCTATGAGAACTCCTTCCAGCTCCCCTTACTGGAATGCTCCCACAGTTCTTCTGGGTATATTTTTCCTGATGCAGCAGGCCAAATAAGCCTCACTTTCGTTTTTCTACAAATGTGTTCCTGGTACATTTTTCTTGGTGGGTTTCAACACATGTATAAGAAGAGTATTAGAAAGAAAAATATTCAACTTTTCTTTCATGTAAATAAGGACCTGAATCAACAGACATACAGTTATTGGGAAGATTCAATATTGAAAAGATGTCAATTCTACCTATCATTGCACTTATAAATTCAGTGCAATCTCACACAACTAGCTTTTCATTTGTATTAAAGGACAACTGGCTACCCAAATGAATGAAAGGATTTCAAGTTTCTGCTCAGAGATGTACACAGTTGGAAAGATGTAGCTCCCAACCGTAAAACAAGAAAAAGCTGGACAGACAGCAGAGTAATGACTTTTTTGTAAACCCATCAAAGAACAGAGGTCAAAGAACAACTATCCATTCCAAAATCTGGAGACAGGTGCCTCCATGGAAAGACAGGGCCCCAGCGTTTGCTTACCTGAGGGAGATACCTCAGAAAAAAACAGAACTAGAAATTTGACAAATTGCTGGAGACTGAGTATGTATGTTACACTGTGAAGCTCCTGGGGGCTGAAGTCATAGGGATGTTTCCACGCTTTTGCGGGGGTTTCTGTCAGAAACATCACCAGGGTCTCACAGAAAGGATAATGTTCTTTCTGGTGCTGGCCTTTCTTGTCTCCTTTAAGGAAAAAAAGGTTTAACCTGCAGGGGAAAGGTCATTTGAGGCCTGTAGCCTTAAGGCACTGGTGGAACACCACTGCCACGAGAACAGGGACTACTCTGCCCAGACCTAGTCTTAATCTGCAGGAAGAATGGCCTCAAGACCACAGAGGAGAACACTGGTGGATACCTCCTACAGCTGGGGGAGGGATGGGAGAGAAAAGCTCTATTCCTGGAGAGGCAGAAGTACGTGTGAAGTCACTGAGGCACAGGCCGACTATGCAGTTCAAAACCTGAGAATCAGAACATTAGAGAACAATCCCTTCTCCCATACTCTACCAACAAGTCTCCAGTGATAATAGTGGACTGCAGCTGGAAGAGCTGCAAGAGACAGACTCTTTATGGGGAAGAGCACAAGGGGAAGACCCAAGAGGAGAGACAAAAATAGTCACCAGAGGTGACTGAAGACTACAGTAGCCATAGCAACAACAAACCTCACAGCTAACTATAGCAACAACAGACCTCAAACACAGCCCGACTACTATCTAGATTACAAATCCTTATTACCTCAGTATCCACTGCTCTATACAACATATCTAGCTCTCAACAAAAAAGAACAAGGCATACCAAAATACAACAAAACACACACGCTGAAGGGAAAAAGCAACCATCACAACTAGACTCAAATATGACACACATATTGGAACTAGAAGTTTGGGCATTTAAAATATGGGTGTTTAAACTGTGATTAATGTGTTAAAGGCTCAACTTAAAAAGGTGGACTACATGCAAGATCAGATAAGTAATTTCACCACAGAGAGAGAGACTACAAAAAGAATAAACTGGAAATGCTAAATATCAAAAAATAGTAACAGAAATAAAGAATGCTTTTGATAGGGTCATTAATAGGAATGCCTATTGCCTATGAAGGAATCAATGAACTTGATGACAGAACAACAGAAATTATACATACTGAAAATGCAAAGAGAAAAAAGTTAAAAAAAAAAAAAAGGTAAAACAGCATGCAAGTGCAGTGGTACAATAGCAAACAGTATAACATGCTTGTAATCAGAATCCTACAAGGAGAAGAGAGAACAGAGCTGAAGAAATATGTGAAAAAATTATGACCAAATTTTCCCATATTAATTAAGAAACATAAAAAGTATAGGTGATTATATAACTCCTAAACAAGACATAAAACCTTAGCACCTCAAAAGAAACAGATTAATAAATTCAAATTTTATAATTTAAATCCCATCGTAGAACAATACCATAAAACAATGTTGAATAAACTATACTGAATCCCAGTGATTAGAACATTGACTGGCACACATTTGGCTCTCAATAAATATATGTGGAATACAGAAACTCACGAGCAGGAAAAGAACCAAACTAACGCTTATTTACATATTATGAAGACTTCAACTTCAATGATTACAAGGAATAAACAAATTAAAATATGGAGACATTTTATTTTGCCTATAAGATTGGGAGAAATAAAAAAAGAATGACATCAGGCCGGCCGAGTGGCGCGATGGTTAAGAACTGGCTTGG
>NW_017731836.1:1034516-1066577 GCF_001890085.2 Hipposideros armiger | reverse complement strand
GAAGAACAAAACAACAGCAACTTGTCTGTTCCCCTTCCCCCAATTCCCCAGCACTGTTCCCATCCCCCCAATTCCCCAATAAAAATCTTAAAAAAAGAAAAAAAAAGAATGACATCAAATGTTGAGGGCATAGAGAAAAAGCTATCTTTATATTATTGGTGAAATTATAAATTGGTGTAATGTCCTGGAAGGAAATTTGGCATTATCTATTAAAATTTAAATATGTATACTCTTTCTCTGAGGAATTCTACTTCTTCCATTATTCAACACAGAGAAATGTGTGCACGTGTTTTGGAGAACTTGTGCACAATGGTGATTACATTAACCCTACTTATAAAAGCAAAAAATTAGAAACAATTTAAATAAATATCAACAGGGTAATTGTTCAAGTATGGTATATCCATTCTATGGAATACCGCAACAGGTAAATAAAATGTGGTAGACCTATATGTACAAAGATAACAAACGGCAAGATATAATGTAGTGACAAAAGTAAGTTACAGTACAATGTGATCCCACTATTAAAAAGTCTAATGGATGTTAAAACTGTGAAGGGCTGATGGAAAACTAGATATATGCATGTTGCCAAAGTATCCCCCACATATTCATTAATGGCAAAAGGGAAATATTTGTACAACAGAGGAATTAGGGAGTTACTATCTTAACCCAATGATTAACGCTAGCATCACTTACAGTAAGATTACCAGACATTATTGCCTCCTGACAGGATGTAATATGAAAGAAACAACACCACCTACTAAAGTATTTTTGCCAAAAATAATTTACCCTATTTAAGTATAATTTCTACTGTACAGGAAAAATTGGGGATAGAGGAACAAATTAAATAATGATACAAAGAATCAGAACAATTTGGAGTGTGGAACCTCATTACAAACAATGGCTTGCTCTCCAAAAACGCAATGTCAGCAGGGAAAAAGGTCAATGGGAAGGGCAGGAATGATTTAGACGGAGAAGCTCTATGGTACACAATGAAGGGTAAGCAGGTCTTGATTAGGTACAGCTATAAAAGATACCTGGGGCTATTTGGGAAAATCTGAATCTGAGCTGGGTATTAACAGCATTAGGGGATTACAGCTATTTTTGTTAGATATAGGGGTGATTTAGAGAAAAATCCTTATTAAAGATGTATGTAGATATATTTAGCAGTGAAGTGTCTGTCATTTACTTTAAAACGGTTCATCAAAGAAAAAAAGTCTATAAAACAAATGTGGCAAAATACTGGAAATCATTAAATCTGGGTATAAGTATATGGGTGTCATTATGGTATTTCTATTTTTCTGAATAAAGCTGTGTTTCCATATGTATTGTATATGTATGCAAACAGGAAAACTACATTTATGGTAATCACAGCTGGTTAGCTTCAAGGAGAGGTCTGGTATTGGTCAAACGGGTATAGAGGATAGGTCAAACAAGTCCAAGAAAACAAACATAACAAAACACAGGGATGATACACCAACCTTGACATATTCAACTGCTCTTGGAGAAAAATCACAGGCATAAGCAAAGATATTCAGATCTTCTTCTAAAAGTGGGAATAAACAGTTCCCAACCCCACAGCCAGCTTCAAGCATAGTCAATTTCTGATCTTCAAACTGAGGAAAGAGAACTCAAAGTTACAGGACACTATATTTGCATAATAAAGAAACAATCCAAACTAAAAGGTCCAGAACATGAAAAACAAGATCTCTGCCCCCTGGAGCAGACAATAAACAATTAAACTGATAACCGAAAGCTAATACTGATATCTCAATTTGTCCTCCAACATTGGGCAGTTTGGTGTGGAGAAAACACAGGATAATAGCTAAGAGAACAGGCTTAGGGACTAAACTGCTTGCATTCAATCCAGACTCCTCCCTTCACCCCTGTGTTCTATCATTGGACAAATCACTTAAGCAACTTTGTGCCTCAATTTTATCATTAAGTGGGGCTAATACTAATGCCTACTTCACAGTGCTATTATAAGGCTTAAATTACAAAACACATGAAAAGTTCTAGAGAAGGGCCATGGTAAAGTGTTCATCATCATTATTATTAATGAATCTGAATCTGTCACTGAAGTCACTCAGTGTGAATTTAATATTTACAATTTTCAGATTAGCTTTAAAGAAACAGAAATGCCCATTAAAGTTCTTTCGCCTGTGTATTATACAACCCGGGAACTGCAAAAGCTACTTGAAACCAAACAGTATATTTCACTCTAAGGTACAAAGCATTCTGACAGGCTTCATAAATTCTCTACCTCACACGTCCATAAAAATGCAATACAGCACTCCTCTTATACACATTTTAAATGAAGCAGCTCAAATAAGGTGTAACATTACCTCCCTACATGATTTGAGCTCCTCAAACTCTCTGGTGGTCCAGTGTCTATCTTTGAAGAAATTCGTACTATTTCTTTTGTAAAAAAGGTCCCAGTTCTTCTGAGCCTCCTTCTCCAGTTTTTGCTGTTTAAAGTCAGACACTAAAGCTTGGTCTCTTTTCAGTCTCTCCTCTTCTGCAGAGCTGAGACTCCTTGCCTGCAGCCCTTTGCTGTGCAAAGATGCCATCTCTTGGGAAAATGGTAATATAGTTAACACTGCTGAAGATTCTCCATTCCTGAATAACCTGAGGAATCCAAGCATAACCTGCAGACGCAGGCAGGGTTTTCTCAGATGTGGTTCCTCAGGTTGGGTTCAAGCCTCGGGCAGCATTTCTGCTTCGCAGGAAAAAGAATAAGATTTTGGTTAGTAATTTTAGAACAGACACTGAGTTAGTGGTTCATGAACATTTCCTTTCACCCAACAGTTCAATATACCAAACATTTACTAGTGCTGACTCTACACAAAACCCTGCCCATTACACCAGGACAGGTCACAAAGAAGGGCAAGACAAAGTCCCTGCCTTCAGAGGGCTTACACTCAGTGGCCCTAGACGCTCACGCATCGAACTCTAATCCAAACCAGACTAAGTCATCTATCATAATAAATCGGTTTAGCTTAGAAAAAGGACACTTCCCAAGACCTGGTTGAGAAACCCTGGAGAGAAAACAGTCATTCATTTTCGGTGCCTGTGAAACGGGGTGATTCTACAACCAGAACAGGTGCCCGAACTGGAGGTGGGTGGTCAACTGCCAGACAGAAGTGTGTGTGTGTGTGTGGGGGGTTTGTCATCGTTTCCCACGGATCGGAGACGCAGTTTTTTCGGGGAAGATGGAACTACTACGTCCAGGTGGCCTGAATCTCTGATCGCACTCGCAAGAAGCTGCCTCAGACCAGCGGGGGAGTCGCTTTCCAGGCCTTCGCACCGCCATCACAGCGCGAAAGGAAGGAGGAGACCGAGTGACGCGCGGTGCAGGGTCCCCAGGATCCCTCTGTCTCAGGACACTTGGGATGAACTAAGCTGACCAGGCCGCGAGGGCCTGCGGAGAGCCGGCCATGTCGGCTAACGGACCCGTGTTAATCTAGTCAGCGGCGCTCTGGGCTCACCGTCATCAGCTCCTAGACTCCGTGGAGGGGGAAGGTCGGGCGCAGCCAGCCCTCAGTCTGGCCCAGAACCCGGAAGGAGAATTTGGGAGCCGCCGCGGAAAAACCCTGAGTCTGAACAAATCAGCGTTGAGCACCGCAGGATCCCGGCGGAATTCTATCGCTATGGCACCGCCCCCGCCACTTCCGCTACGAACCCAGAAGTCCCTCCCTGACGCCGGAAGTCCCGCGGCCTTGCTTCCTCAGGGGCTTTCCCCACCCCACCGCAGAGACTTGCTTCCGGCCCCGGGTGGGCGCCGGCTGGGTTCCCGGTGCGCTCCGCAGCGGTGTCGTGGAGGCACCGTACTCCCAGACGCCGGCGCCGGAAGCTCATTCCGCCGCCGTGCTTGGATAGCGCCGGTCGGGGCGCGAGGGCCGTGGGGGGCCATGAACGGGACCGTCAACCCGCTGCTGGACCGCGAGGAACACTGCCTGCGGCTGGGGGAGAGCTTCGAGAAGCGACCGCGAGCCTCCTTCCACACCATTCGCTGTAAGTCAGCGCTCTCCACGGCTCCCTTCGGCCGCCTCTTGCCAACCTCGAATCCCTCCTCTCTTCCCTCGGCCTTCCAAAGTACAGGGAACCCCCTGCCTACGTCAGCTCCCTTCTCTCCTACCCCAGGTCCTCCAGGACCTCGAGTGTTCTCCCTTTGGCCCCCCAGCTCACTCTTCTCAAACCAAACCCTTCGTCACACCCAGCTATTATTCTGCCTCGTGGTCCCGAACACTCCTTCCGAAGCTCATGGGCCCTTCTCTCTTTTCGTCCCCCCACCCAGCCCTTCCTGATGCCAAGCCGTCTTTATTACCGAAAGACTGACCCCACATCGGACTCCAGTTCTTCTCCCTCTAAACCACCCCCCCACACACACACACACACACACGCACCCTTTCTGATTGCCCCACCACGGTTCTTCACGTTTAAAGGACTCTTCCTGTTTGCTCGGGAGCCTCTTCCACTCCCTCCTGTTCCACTCGCTTCTTCCCTGTGTTCCTCAGCTTTCCTTCCTCGTCCGTCTTTATTCTGGGCACCCAGACACACTGCGCTTTATCCACCCCTTCTTGCAGCCAAAGAGCCCACATCCTCTCTGCGCCCCATCAGAGTTCTCCTCCTACAGCTTTCTGCACCTCGTTTGACTTGGACGTCTTTTGAGGTGACATCTACTAACCTCACTTTTAACCCAGGACTGGGTCCCTTGTGGGCGAAGACAAAAATTAGAATTTGTGAGCCTGGAATATGTTGCAGCATGATGTATGTTTGGAAGCCGAAGAGAGCAGGCATAGAGAATGTCGCAGTAGTCATTATGCTGGACCTTCCTTTTTCTACGTGATTATAGACTGTTGAGGGAGGGCACCTCCTCTCTGTCCTGGGTAAAGATTGGCTTTTATGAGCTGACTGAGCATCCCTCTGATTCACGAGCCAGCCCCTGGTTTCCTGTCTTGAGTGCTAACGCTGGTTAAGACTTGTTTTTGTCAAAGGAGCTAATAGATGTGACTCAACACATTGCAAGAGGGCGTGTTAGATAATGATGTCCCACCTTTGTGTGGTCACTTTGCCGTGCCATGGCTGTGCTTCCTGCTGACAGCAGATCAGCTCTCTTAGACCGAAGATCCTGGGAATGTGATAAGAGCGGTGTACTAAGTTGATGTTTTAGGAGGGTGAAGAGCAATGCACAATTTAAATGAGACTTCACATATGCACCTGGCCTGCATTTTGAGGCAGGTGTGTGTTAAAATGGAGTAAGATGGCCATTCATGTTGTACTTCAACTGCAGTTCAGAAACACATGTAGGACTAACCTGTGGAGATACAGTTGAACCGTCTACTCTGAACCTCTACAGGAATATCTTTGTTGCAGCTATTGGAGCTCGAGTGTGGCAAATCCTAATTGTGACATTTCCTATGCAAAATGAAATCAACTTATATGATGCTGTGGCCTTTCATATTTCATATAGGGTTTCACAATCACAGAATCTTATTAATATGCTGTTGCTTTTGATCCTCATAACAACCCTAACAAAACACTTTATTATGGATAATAAGCATTAATTTTCATCTGTCGCTGGGGAGAAAGGAATATCTTTAATAAAATGGTATATAACCTCGTTTTTTTCCTTCCAAATAATCCAGTTGGGGTGGGAGAAAAAGCATATGGAGGTATAGATGAAACAAGATTGTCCCTGAGTTGGTAATTTTTAAAGCTGGGCGTGATAGTACACAGAGTTTCATTGTACTCTTTTCTCTGCTTTTGTATATGTGAAGTTTTCCACAATGAAATCGTTTTTCTTAAAGATATTCTAAATTATTTGTATTTTCCATTTATCTGAGTAATAAAAAAAATTTTAATTCTTAAATGAGAGTCCTTAGTATAAGTAACCTGGTAGATAAATGCTTTTTTTCTTTTCCCTTTAGATGATTTTAAGCCAGCATCTATAGATACTTCCTGTGAAGGAGAGCTTCAGGTTGGCAAAGGAGATGAAGTCACAATTACGCTGCCACATATACCTGTGAGTTTATTCCAATGTTGTTGTCTTTTTAAATGTAGAATCACTGTGAATCCTCATATTTCACATTATTACAATTTGAATTTCCTACTGTTTAAAATTTTTTAAAGTGCCTACATAAGGAAAAAGGGAATTTGGGGTACAGGGTGGAGTGGAATTCATGCTTCCCAGGTGCTTGATGAAAAATGATTCTTTGCCATTTTCCCCAAGTTCCATCCCCCCGCCCTCCCGTTTGCTACAAAGTAGACAAGGATCCTACTTGGACACCTAGCCCCTCTTTTAGACAAGTGTAGCTTTTCCTTAAGCATCTCTATAGAGAAAAGCCCTAGGTGCCATGCTGATATATAACAATGGCAAAGAACGTGGGACTGCCAAGCTAGGAGTTAAGGCGGCTGCAGGACTTACATATTCCATATACCTGGCAGGGGGTGAAGTGTAGGCCGATGGTTTCAGGCAAGAACCAGAGGTTCAGAGCATTCAGCTAATTGAACGATGCAGAACTTAGTTAAAAGCTGAATTGAGAACCCTTGCAAAGAGAGGCTTTTGTAAAGCCTTGCCCAAGGCAGTACTCTGATCACAAAGCCCGAAGGATTAGACAGAATACTCTTAGTGAACAAGTGTCATTGCATGTCACAACCCTGTCCTGGAACACAGTAAGTACCAAATGATAGCATGAAAAGGCTCTGGACTGGGAGACCTGGGATGCTTTGTGTTTTGGAAAAATTACTTGTCTGCGAGTTCATACTGCTGTTTCATTACTTGTTGCCTGTGGTGGGTTACGTCATGTCCCTTTGGACCTTCCTTTCCCAAACGTAAAATGAAGGGGTTAGTTAAATGGTCCCTAAGGTCCCTTCCTACTTTAAATTTTTACTGTATGAATAAGGAGTTAAGGAGCCAAAAAGTTTTTGATTCTATACAAGGGATTAAATCCTATATTTGGCAAATATTAATTGAGCCCCTACTGTCTCCTGGTCCATTAGTAGGCACTGAGAATACAGTTTGAACAAAACAGGTACATTTCTTGCTCTTGTGGAGCTTATGGTATGGAGTTTAAATGTAAGAAAACATAGCACTTACTTTAAAAAGTCACAGAAGGCTTCCCTAAGGAAGTAACCTTCGAGTAGATTTGAAGGTTGAGTACAATTGAAAGGGAGGGAGGGGCTGGCGTTATAGGTAGAAGCCTTATTAAAGGAAAGAGATTGAGGGTGTGAGAGAACGCCAGCCGCCCTGCTCTGGAGCCAGCAGAGGCCAGGGATGAGTGGTGTGGGTGGGGATGAAGGGCTACATGGTTGGTTTAAAGATTTTAATTATTTGACCTCAGAGCAATGGGTTAATGATCAAAGGGCCTAGGCTGGTGAGTGGCATGATGTACTTACTCTGAGCTAACCAGAATAATGAGCTGCTCTTGGAGATGCTCTGTTGGTTACTTGGCATGAGAAGCCCTGGACCTGCCAATTACAAGGAAATTTTAGGGATGGCCCACTAAAGAAGTTTTACTTGTCATTGTGAAAACTCTCCTCAGTGTAATAAAATTAATGGTTAATTTGTTTTTCTCAGTTCACACTTTATTATTATTTGCAACATTTCCCGAATCTCTGCAAAAATATACAGTAATTTAAAAATTTATATTACCTTTCTTGATTACTTAGGACTAGTTGCTCAGTCACAGATTCTTGGTATAATTATTATTTCCCCTTTATTGCCTGAGAAGCCAGAAAGAGTTAAAATAGCAATTAGTTTAATCTGTTCTTTTTGAGTTGCTCTGAGCAAAGATTTGATGAGGTAGAGTCACCTATAAATTCAGTTTTGATATTCAAAACTGGTGTGTTTAGTTTTGATCCTCTAATACTTTTTGTGGCATATAGGGATCCACACCACCAATGACTGTGTTCAAGGGGAACAAACGGCCTTATCAGAAAGACTGTGTGCTTATTATTAATCATGACACTGGTGAATATGTGCTGGAAAAACTCAGCAGCAGCATTCAGGTCAAGAAAACAAGGTATGTGAATAACCAGGTACAGATTGATATGTTGTTTCTATCTATCTTTGTGTTATCTATTCAGTTATTTTACAAGGATGTTAACATCCAGGGTCACAGTATACTATCGGTAATCTCAACAACTCCACCTGTCTTCCCAGACAAATCAGTAAAACATCTTTTCCTCAAATGTAATAGAAAGAAATAATGCTTTTAAGACCTGAAACGTGGAAGCCATTGGGGGAAGGGGTGTACTTTGTAATTAAATTCATTTTATTAATCTCAAGCTTTTTGATACAGTTCCACTTAAGGGATAAGATTTAAATTTTATAGACTTATAATTATGAAAGAATAATTGAATGCTATAGTCTTTATTAGAGTAAAAACATTAATTTTTTATAAGATCCATTTGAGGTCATTATAATACCAAAATA
Source organism: Hipposideros armiger (assembly GCF_001890085.2). Classification (NCBI taxonomy): domain Eukaryota; kingdom Metazoa; phylum Chordata; class Mammalia; order Chiroptera; family Hipposideridae; genus Hipposideros; species Hipposideros armiger. The sequence goes on along the minus strand of NW_017731836.1, from coordinate 1,058,143 downwards.
AAGCTTTGCCTATTTTTTGAGCTAGTGAGCTCTCTTTGATATCTAATTTAATAGTTATTACATGTCTGATATGAAGCCAATTAGATTTTATTTTAAAGTCAAAATTCATTCTATAAATAGAAGTAAGCCAGTGGTTCTATTGTTACATTGCGATATAGCAATTATTTTACTATAGTAATTATATTTTAAAGAAGTGTTACAGCTTGATGCTTTTCTCTTTGTGCTTCCTCAAGCCATTTTTCTTTACTTGTTTCACCAAAAAATTAGAGTAGCTAATTATCATATTGCCAAAAACTATGCTAGATGCTTTATGGCATTATCTCATCTTTAAACAACTCTGAGAAAGATGCTGTTGCTATCCTGTAAAACACATGCGCAGATGAAGAGACTTAGGAAAGTGAGACTGACTTACCTAAGTCCAGTGCCAGGGCGCTGCAGAGCCCCTGCTCCTCTCCTGCCACTCAGTGCATTTGTATTAATTACCTCCATGAACCAGGTGCTGCTGTTACTCCTCCAAAAGCTGGTGGTTGTGAGCATTTCTCTTATTACGCAGTGTCTTCTGGGGCTAGCAGCATTTATCACTTGGATGCTTGCTAAAAGTGCAGAATTTCAGGACCTGCTAAGTAAGAATCTGCATTTGAATGAGCCCCAGATGGTTTGAATGCACACTAAAGTTTGAAAAGTGCTGGGCCAGTCCATTTACAAAAGAAATTGTTAATAGAATTTTCTCAGTTTGGGGTAGAACACTTTTCTTGTCTGAGGGCAAGAGCTGGCATATGACAAAATGAGCAAGCAGTAAATTGATAATGGAAAAATTCACAAACTGGCCAGTATTTCAAGAGCTAGGTTTATTTAGTAACTCATACATTTGTGTTTATCACTTTAAATTGTTTACAAGTCAAATAGTCATATTTTCTATTAGTAAAATGGGTTCTCATAATCCATTGTATTCTGCATATCTGTTTTTATCACCTGTTGCTATAAAACGTGAGCTCCTTGAGGGCAGCCAGTCTGTTGTATTCATCTCTATCTCTGGTGCATAATGCAGTACCAGAATACAGTAGACAGTTGTTGAAGGATTAGTTCATGAGATAAAATTATAAATGTCAATATTTTGCAACGGTCTAAAAAGCATGGGGTTCTACAGAGACTTCCAGGTGCTTGGTCACCTGGGCAAATTTGAGAACCACTGGTTTTTCCGCTCTAATTTAATGTCTGTATCTCATTTCAGGGCTGAGGGGAGCAGTAAAATCCAAGCCCGAATGGAACAGCAGCCCACTCGTCCCCCGCAGCCATCACAGCCTCCACCGCCGCCGCCGCCACCACCTATGCCATTCAGAGCTCCAACAAAGCCTCCAGTTGGACCCAAAACTTCCCCCTTGAAAGATAACCCTTCACCTGAACCGCAGCTGGATGACATCAAAAGAGGTAGAGAGCATTTTCTGGAGGCACGATAGCAACTTGGAGTGGGGTGTTAATATGATTGTAGAGATAACAAGGCTGCCGTGTTGACAAGACGACATGTGCATTCTCTGCCACTGAAAAGATTGCTGTGGAGTTCATAACTCCAGAGGTGCTGAGGGCAGGGGCTCTTACCTTATTTGACAAGGAGGAGTCCAGGCAGAGTGACCTGAGTTGTGGCTGTCTTTACAGTGTTCTGCTTAGAGGCCCAGGGTTTAAACAAGCATGACTGCTGTCTAACGCTCCATGTGACACACCTTTAAGGCTATGGAAAAAGAAAATTCCAAGGTGCTGGGGTGGAAACAAAGTGTGCTGATGTCAGTATAGTTTCTAAGTTAGAGGGACATTTAAAATACCATGACTAGTGCTTGGTACTAACACAAATTGTGTAGATATGAAAAGTGCCAGGAGGACCAGTGAAAATGGATACTGGCTCTGAAAGACTTAGAAGTCTGATAGACTCCTTTCTCCAATGCATACCTGAGATAAAGATACCTTGGCTTTCTTCCCTATACAATGGATGGTTTTAGTTGTCCAGATTTTTAGGAAGTTATGGCAGTAAGTATTTCATATTTGTAAAGTTTTATGAAAAAATTAAATTCATAACAGCAGTAAATAGGGAAAGAAAGAGTTGTCCTTAGTAAGTTTGCCTTTTCCACTGTATAGAAACACTGTGTTTCAGCAAATAAAATCACTCTTTGCATGGTGCACAGTTGTGAAGCATCTTGATTTTTTTTTTTTTGTCCTCATGGATATTGGAATGCCATTTGTGGAAGTTTTCACTTAAGTTATAAACAGGAATTGGACCATGAGTGGTTAGTTGTTGCCAGTTATGCTTAAAGGAACCTTAGCTGTTTAAGGTGTGTTTGGACAGGAAAATCTATGATGTGTCTTTAATATATTCAGTGATATTGAAATGCTTAGATAAAACATGTTTTTCCTTCCCTGCTTAACATCTGTAAAAAATGCAGTACCTGACAGGCAAGGCTGTTAGTCAAATACGTAAAGAATACAGCAGAGGAATGTTTAGCCATTTTTCTGCAGTCATCGTGGTTCCTCCTACAAGCCTTCATTTATTCATGGGACATGAAAACTGGAAAGGACCCCAGAGGTTGTCTGCTCTGGCCCTTCATTTTCCAGAGTGCCTTGGTAAAATCATTGATGTCCACTTGTGTCTCACTACTGGTTTAGAGGTCGATCCAAAACAAGCACTGAGACCTGCCAATCCCTAGTCAAATATTTTTCAACCCCTTAGCATAATATTGCCCTTCTCTTATTTGATGTTTAATTCCATAATTCACAATCTTCTTTTTTTATTAGTAGATAAAGGTGTTAGTTTTGGTCATTTTGTTTGTACGTTTTTAAGGAATTGAGAAGCAGGAGTTTGTTTGGAGTTATTCCCCAATGGTAGTGCTTTAGCCGCTGTACTCCTTACAGAAGGCTCAGTGTGCTGCCTTGAGCCTAGTTGCTGTGCTGACCCCTGTCACGCCATGTCATTCCAGAGCTGAGGGCTGAAGTTGACATTATTGAACAGATGAGCAGCAGCAGTGGGAGCAGCTCCTCAGACTCTGAGAGCTCCTCAGGAAGCGATGACGACAGCTCCAGCAGCGGAGGCGAAGACCATGGCCCCGCATCGCCACAGCCTTCACACCAGCAGCCCTACAACAGCAGGCCGGCCATCGCCAATGGAACCAGCCGGTCACAAGGAAGCAACCAGCTCATGAACACCCTCAGTAAGTGTGCTTTCCCTTTTCTGGCTGAGAGAGGGGTGGCGTGTAGGCCAGAGATGTGCCTTCTATTTAGCTTAGATAAGAATCTCTAAACCTGAAGGTATTCAAGGCATAAGGAAAGGATCCCGACAAAGATAATTCGGAGCAGAAAGAAATAAATTATCAAATATTAAAAAATCGGAAGCACAAAACTAAAAAATCTGTTTTTTCTGTTTCTTTTTCCCCACTGGCACAAATTAGGTTCTGTGAATTCTGGAAAATGCTGAAACGTGAACAGCTAGGCTCTTTATTTTTGCATATACTAGACTTGAGGGGTGCTGCCTGCCACCAAACTGTCCCCCACCTCCAGGTGCTTATACAGTCCCAAGAACCCAGTGTCCCCAGATGGGTGTCCTACAGCCTACAGGCTTGGGAACCTATGCTGTTGGATATATTTGGAGACCAACTAGTCTTTGGCAACGGAAAGGAAGAGACATTGTAATGTCTGGGTGGCTTTCGGTGCAGTTGACACTAAAAGCAGAGGAAACGAGAACAATAATGAATTTCTTTGTTTAGGAGGTAGGAAAGGGCTAGTTCTCTACGCTCTTACCTCTCCAGAACCCTAATGAGTGCTCTCCTGTGTTACGACTTTCTTTGAGGAGGTTGGAAGGTCTGGAGACAATAGTGAGGAAGCTAACCTAGTGAACCCTGCTACTGTGGACCTGGTAAAGAGAATTCTCAACCTCGGCACTATAGACATTTTTGGCCAGATAAAGCTTTGTTGTGGGGGGCTGGCCTATACATTGTAGGAAGGTTAAGAGCATCCCTGGCCTCTACCCACTAGATGCCAGAAACACTACCCCCTTCTCCCCCGGTAGTGTCAAACAAAAATTATCTCAAGATGTTGCCAAGTGTTCCCTGGGGGGCAAAATCACCCCCACTGGAAAACCACTACACTAGACCCTGCTTTTTTACCTGAGTGAGTTCAACACTATGGTATCAGTTAAGGATATTGTCTACTCTCCCACTGTATGGGCCCAGATTCTGGAATTCAAAGTATACTTTGGTGCTCTTCTCAGCTGACTAGGGATAGTAAATTTCACATTGGGAGTTTGGTATTCATAGTGGAAAAGTAGCAGACAGCTACTGTGGCTTTAACTCATTTCTTTATTTGGCCCAGTCAATGCTAAATCAGTTTCCTGCTAGAAAGAAGGAGCAAAAAATGGCACAGTGGGTGTCACTGTGGCACTACCCACCAGTGCTTTAAATTCCCTTTAGCTCTTTATGTCCCTTAAGTCATCCTGTTCTTCAGCTCTTCAAATGGTGAGACCTTAATCTTTGCATACTTCACATAGAACCAAGTACTAGAGTTCTTTAAACCAGGAGTGTGAACAGGAACTACCTTATAAACCCTCAGATCATAGTAAATAGCACAAATTTGCTAAACTCTGATGTAAAAATACTTAAAATATTCAGGAATTCATTTAAAAGAACAATAATAAACCATCACATTTTAACAAAAATAACAATTTTTATGAAAAATTTCCCAAATCAAAAAATATTTAGTAAGTTTGCTTTAAAATTTTGCCAACCTGTTTAATGTCTGGCTTAGTACAAAGATGGATTCTTACATGTGTTTCTGCATTCAGTCGGTTGCCATAGATTGTTTGGGTTGAAGTATATGAAGAAAACCTGGCATCACAAATATGTAGTTAAAAAGGAAGGACCTTTGGGTTAAACCCTTCTGAAAGGGTCTCAGGGACCCCAGGGTCCTCAGAACAGATTTTGGGAAGAGCTGGCATAGAGAGTAGCACTCTAGATATAGAAGTTTACTTTTGTAATCTACTTGGTGTCAACTGGGAATCTGTTATTATTATAATAGATCAAAATGTTGAGTACTTGTATTTTTCACCTCTGAAACCTAAATTCTGCACACCAAACAAAAATCTGAGGCTTTACAAAATTCATTAGTTCAGATTTCAGGTTTAAAGTAACATGAATATCCTGGACAGAGGTGTACCAGAGGGGGTATTGGATTAGCGTGTTACAGGTGTAAACAGTAGTCCGCTTCCTTAATGGAAAGCCCAACTTGTTGTTTTAGCTTTTATAAAGCAAGTTAATGTGAAAAACTCTATAGACAGTGAAATAGTTATTGAGAAATATTTTCTTGCAGTTTATTAACACATTTGAAAGCTATCTAGCCTAATCCTCCGCTGTTCTATCTCAGTATAAGCAGCATTGCTGTGCTTTGCAGATACCAAAGATAGCATTTCTTTCAAAATGGTGACTGTACCAGTTTTGTCACTGAGTCAAATCAATTTTCTTCCCTACTAAATTGAATTGGCCTGGTTTTACTATAGTGTGATACCCAAGGCAGTCAACCAAAGAACTGTGGGGAAGTCATTTTTAAATTGTGTACTTTTGCTTTGATTCTGTTTTCTTTTTATAGGAAATGACTTGCAGTTGAGCGAGTCAGGCAGTGACAGTGATGACTAGAGCTGGATCTTTCGAAATCAACTTTTTGGTGCACAAATATGCTGCAAGACCGGGCTACCCTGCATGAAGCCCATTGCCAAGAGGAAAGTGTTGTGGGTCAGTGACTGTAGTAGGACCTCTCAGATATTCAAGTCTTTAACTTAATGGTGATGGGTGATTTTCTCGTGTAATTTTTGAACAATCTCATGTTTCAAAGTTTAAGTAGTTCTATAGAAGAACTGACTGAATCACATTTCTATTTGGTTAACACTGTTAATGAAAAACAGACACATGTGCCCTGGTCTAGGTTACTCAAAGGCCCTATCTTCACCAAGCCAGTGATTCAGTTTTAAACATCAGCAGTCACCAGTTTGGCCAAGTGCTCTGCGCCAGTAAAATGAAACAGCCTCTGAGGGGTAGGAAAGGGAGGGAAACCTCAAACTGCAGCACAGAAGTATGTTAAAACCACTTTAAATTGTGGGCACAAAGTAGTAAGGAAGTTTTGTCTGAACCAGCCTGACAAGCCTGTGTGGAAGCGGACTTCAAGATGGAGTCCTCGAACGTCAGCTGGACGGGACCCTGGCCTCTGGCAGTTCAAACCCCTCACTTACAAATAAGGAAAGTGAAGCACACAGCTGGTGCATGGCCAGTCTCCTGCCTCCAGTCCAGGCTTTTCCCACTCCTCCCTCCCTTGAATCTCACTTACTGGAACCAGAGATTCTTACACATGGGACTTACAGATGTACATTGGAGCTTTTTACTGGATTCCAAAAGATAAAAATGTTGGGCATGTCTAGCTCCAGTTCAAAACCAGACAGTCCCTAAACACATGAGGCTGGGGGAGCAGGTTAATGGGCAGCCACTGTGCTGGCACGTGACTCAGATAGGGGCTCTCAGTTCCATGTGGATCTACGCTCAGTTCTTCTCTCCATGGGTTTTAGTGGGGGACGTGGGAGGGGAAGAGAGGTGTGATGAAGAAACCTTTCTGAACAAATGAACCAGCCAACAAGTTTTCAAAAACCAGATTCTAGATAGGAGCTCTGCAATATGAAATGAGCACATTCTTTTGATAAGGTATTTCTGTTCATGCTTTTGTACCACTGTTTGTGCCTGACTCCCAGACGGATGTGTATTTTTATATACAACTAGAAGAAAGTCACATGATTGCCTTCTGTAGTGTGCAGTTTCCAAATGAGTCTGTTATTACAGGAAACTGCACTCACTAGTAAATGTTCCATATTGAGTGAATGTGTGATAAATTGTCTCATAATTAGAATGGGGTCTCATTTCTGTAATTTGAATGACTATGTCCTGAGGAATTTCCATCTACTTTGGTTTAGTGGGTATCAAGAACATTAAATATGATTTTTCTTCCTGGGGTCCCTCTACTCAGATGGTCTGTCCCTCCCCACCTAGGGGAGGGAAGCAGTGTGGACCTAGAAAGGAATTCGATTCATGGTGGGGGCTTTGGTTAGAGTTGAGCCTTGTAGTCCCCTGGTTTCAACCAGCGACCCAGTGAGCTGGAGACGGGGACTAGCAGCCATTGTCCAGCAGCACACTCACACCGCTCTACCAAGTGTAGGTGACAGGCACACACTTGGACCCTCTGGTGGGTTCTCAGCCCATTATGAGGTGTCAGTGGATTTAATGGCAGGTAGGAACTTATTTATAATGAATTGATAACTGCTTTATAATTCCTTGGTAATGACAGCTCAGGGAGGGTGATGGTCATGATTGGGACACTTGAATTGTTACTGGATGTGGGAATGTTTTACTGCTCTTAACTTGCTCAAGCTGGGGCAGGTTCCAGGAACTTGAACTAAAAATATCTATTTAAGCCTCTTTTTTTTTTTTTCCTCCCAAAGTCTTCACATATATAGACAGAACTGTGGTTTTGGGCATGTCGGGTAAAGATGTTTATTTCTATAGGAAATGCTTGCACGTGGCACTGGGTTTGGCGATTCAAGCTTTCTGAGCTTCAGACTCTGCCCTGTCATCCATCCTACCCAAGCCTGAACGCTTGCTTGTCCTTAGCACGGCTCCAGTTTGGTTCTCTGCACAAAGCCTTTGGGGGTTCCTTCCCCCCACAAGCCAGCTTTACCTACCAGAATAAGGAATTGTTTCTTTTGGGAAATCAAGAGTTTGGCCTTACAGACTACTTCTCATGAGTACTCTCGTGCCAGCCAAACTGGACTTGTTCTTCATGCCTCTGTGCCTTCTCATCTCTCCTCCCCCTCTCCCCCACCAAACCTTACTCCTGAGGCGCTGTGGGTGCCATCTTCATGGACTCGCCTCTGTTCATTTCAACTGACTGCAGTACTGTGTGCACATACTGACCTTCTCCTTGCTTGATCTCTGGTTAGTGTGAACTCCTTCAAAGCAGGGACCGTTATTCTGTCTATCCCCTGGGGGTCCACAGGAATAGACATTCAGATGCTTGTAGCCTGGTGGGAAGGAGGCAGGGAGAACCTACCGGTGGAATAGAGAGGGTAGACATACATAGAGAAAACATTCCAGGCATTTGGAGACATCTGAAAACTATCCGTGCTAATTTACATAATTTTGAAGTTTCTAACTGAATTGTTAAAATTGCCATTTCTTTGTTCTATACGTCTACCATTCTGTGGGTCATTAGGTGAGGTGTAAAGATTTAAGTCTGAAGTATCTGAGGAGCTATGGCAAACCACAGTAAAGACGTGATTTGGGAAAACAATACAAACAAACTAGAGATTTGTAATGATGCCACTCACTATTTTATTTCAGTAGCAGAATCATTTTTTCTATGTGTGGTATTAATATGTATGTGCTTCAATAGTGGGAAAACTTGAAAATTCCACAATCCTTACTTCCCTATTTGAAAGGCTGGTTAAATAGGGGTGTGTGTGTGTGTGTGTGTGTGTGTGTGTGTGTGTGTGTGTGTGTGTGAGAGAGAGAGAGAGAGAGAGAGAGAGAGAGAGGGAGGGAGATATTTATTATATTATTTTGAAAGAGTAATACTCTATGTGGATATATATTAGGTACAGCCAAATTGGATGGTTCCATTTGGCAAGGAAGGTAGGATTTCTGAAACTCAGGCCTTAACCAGTAGGTTGGAAGACAAGACCAATTGAAGCTTTATGAAATGTCTGTTTTTGTTGCTCCTGTTATTTTCTGTCTTGGATTCATTGTCTAATTCTTTAATGATTTTTAAAATTTTGTGCTTAAAAGTTTATTTTGCTTAATTATGAAGTAGATGTGCATGTTTACATTTATGTAAAATATTTGCTGTGTAAAGTTTTTTTTTTGGTTTATTCTCTTAAAAGATCACTGTATTTAAGTAAAAATTAAGGTCAGCAATATACTTCCCGTCTTGCTGGGTTTTATTTTCAATGAAAAATGTAGGGTTCTTTTAGGAATCCTTGTGGTTAACCCTGATTATCTAAATTGATTCCTTTTTAGTTTGGTGTTATGGTCATTAGGACGTACACCTCAGTTTTAAAAGGTTTGTAAGTTCAAAACTAAAGGATGACTTTAGTAAGCCACATGACATCTGAGGCCATTTTACTTGGTCTGGACAGGCAGGCTTAGCTTTGGATCTAAGAACCATTCAGGGGTTAAACTGAATCCCTAGACATATCCTACTCATTTTAGCTCACCAGATTCCTTCACCGCGAATGCCATGCCACACATATACCCCTGACCCCATATCGACACTCGAGGGCTGGAAGTGATCCTGCCTCTTGCTTCCAGTCCACACCTCTGATCAGCAATGCCCACATCTGTCTTGTGGTCTTGGCTCCCCTGATAGACTGTAAACTCCTAGGTGGGCTGTGACCATATTCCTTTTGAATTCTGTGGTGTCTTTCACCTAATGGGTGCTCCAGAAATTTGGATTGAATACAATTACACATCAAGAGATCTAGGCCAGGAATCCTCTGCTGCTTATTCTGTAATTGGTTCCTATGTCCTCAGGTGGAAATAGGAGTTAGACTTGAACCAGGACACTCAGTGGGGAAGTGGTGGTGTACATTCATCACCTAAGCATTTGATGCTCAGTTAACTGCTGCCACTGTAATGACATGTAACAAACTATCTCAAAACTCAATGACTTAAAATAATAAGCATTTTGCTCACAAGTCCAGATTGGCAATTTAAACTGGGTGTGGCTAGACAGTTCTGGTCTTGCTTGGACTCCTTCATATGCCTGACAGCTGAAAGGGTCAGCTGATCTAGGATGGCCTTGGCCAATACAACTGAGGCAACTCAGGCTGGTCAACTCAGGTCAGCTCCATGTGTCATCCTCTAGCAACCTAGCCTAGGTGTACTGTCATGGCAGAGGGAGAGATGCTAGAGTGAAAGAGGAAGCACAGCTGCCTCTGTCACAATTGCTAACATGTCATTGGCCAAAGCAAGTCACAGGGCCAAGTTCAGAATCAAGGGGTGGGGAAATACACTCCACCAATTGATGGGAGGAGTAAGGTATGGATGGATAGAGGGAGGTATGAAAATTTGAGAAATTATTGCAATCAGTTTACTACCTCCACATGCCCCATGTCTCCACCATGGCTGAGAACCCTGAGCCATAGAATCACTAAGGCCTCTCCTAGCTTTGGCTTTTCTCCTGGCCAGGTAAACATCCCAGTGGGAGTTAAGACGTTTCTATTCATGGCTCCTGCAGAGGGCACCAAACCCAAGCCAATGACTTCTCTAGGCTTGGAACTTCCCTCTTTTATTCACTGCGTGTAGTTTGTTTTCCTCCTAACCTTTTTAACCTAGAGCAGTATTCTGCTTGTCTATTGCTAAGTAACAAACTCTCCCAAAACTTAGCGACTTAAAACAACAACCATTTTATCTTATGGAATCACTTAGGAATTAGGACAGAATTTGGGCAGTTCTGCTCTTTGTGGCTTCAACTGAGGTCACTCAGTGGTACTCAGTTGGAAAATGGGCAGGACTGGAAGTCCAGGCTGGCTTCACTCACATGTCTGGCATCATGGACAGCTGGAAGCAGGGTTATTTGGGACCGTTAACCAGAGGGCCCACGTGGCCTGTCTAGCATGGCAGTCTCAAGGTACCCAGTCTTCTCATATGATGGCTTCCTTCCCGTAGAATGAGTGCTCTGAGAAGCTTCATGGCCTTTATGACCTAGCCTTGGAAGTCACACAGCATCAACTCCACAGTATTCTCTTGGTCAAAGCAGTCAAAAACCCACCTGGATGCAAGAGGAAGGGATACAGACCCCCACCTATTTAATGGGAAAATATTAAAAAGCCACCTCCTCAAAGTCCCCCGCTTTCTTCCCTGTATTTTTTACCTAATCTAGCAGTTGTCCTCAGATGAGCCATCTCCCTGGATCAGTGGCTCTTAAAAGAAGGTCCCTGGTCCAACAGCATCAGCACCCCCTGAGACCTTGTTAGAAAGGCAAACCCCAGACCTACGAAATCCGAAACTCGAGGGCGGGACCCAGTAATCTGTTTTGACAAGGACTTCAGGTCATTCTGATGAACTCGAATTGAGAACCCATGCCTCAGGAAAACACTCCCTTGGTGAGCGTCAAGTGATAATCCTTGACCGTGATGGCTGCCTTCAATCTCCTATGTGTGGAAATGAGCGTAACACGGGGCAGGGCATGCAATGGGAGTGTGGTACTGTATATGGGTTGGAACATCAAAGACAAGAAAATTCATCATTGCCCTTGAAGAAATTACAGAAGCCAAAATAACCACAAATGAAAATCTCCTGAGATCCTAGTGTCTCTGCAGCAGAATTTCAGTGTCACATGGGCATCTTGGGACAGACACACCAGTCATCCATCACTCTAATAAGGGCATGGAGGGCACATGTGGGTCAAATTGCTTAACACTCTCCAAACCTCATTATAATTAATAGGGCGAACCTATGGCCCAGTGACTGTTTTAAGTTTCTATAAAGGGAGTGGGGCAAGGGGGAACCGAGAGCAGGGGAAATAGCCAATTTCTTCCTTTCATAAGGTAGTTTTTTGTAGACTTGTCTGACTCTAAAAGTCAACTGTCTTTTCATTCGTTTACATATCAACGAAAATAACACAGGTGAACCCCCAGAGAAAAAGCCCCTCTGGTGAAGGCCTCGTGAGTTCTTTTCCTATATTTCTCGGGGGTTGGATGAGGTGTGGTGGGGAGACCTTCACCCATTACTCTTGTGTGATTTGCAAGCCTGTGAGAATGGTTGCCAATGAAGATGAGGCAGAATAGACACTCCTGGAGCTTTTGAATGGTAACTGGGTTACGCAAGTGTGATAATCTTGGTGAATTGCCAAGGTCTTTGACCTGTGAGCTCGCTGTTACTTCACAAATAGAAGACCTGGGTTCCATTGTAAATTTAAATTGGTTAACTCCCATTATAGGGGAGAGATGGGGCAGACAACTCAAGTAAAGCAGTCTTTGGGCCATAGGTTGGCCTATTAATTAGGAGGTTTGGAGATTCTTAAGCAATTTGACCCACTTGTGCCCTCCATGCCTCTATTAGAGTGACGGATGACCCGTGTGTCTGTCCCAAGATGCTCAGAAACTACCATCTTCCCAAGGATTGGTTTCTAAGTACTGGTTACCAAGCTTCCTTCAAAGACCTTACTTTGCTTATAAATCTGTCACTCAAAAAGCTTTACAGGTGGGTAGAGAAGAGTCCTATGGCCAAACCCATCCCCACACTTCCTGGTTAGGATAGGAGCTTCTGGGCTGGCCTGGAGAATCCTAGCAACAGGCGGATCCTTGGATCAGCTGAGCAGAGCTTGGGCCCATTAGTAGTGAAAGAGTAAAAATAAACCAGTTCGGACTAAGAGGGCACGAGTCAGCCCTGTGCCCTCCTACCCTTCAGACTGCCAGAGCAGATGCTTATAAAGCCAGCTGCAAGTTAACAGGAAGCCATCTTTCTCCCAAGGTCACCGCTGCAGCTCAAAAGCATCATAATTGCTCCCTTATCTGAGTGACTACTGCTAGCTTTCCAATGACATCCCCAGCCTCCCTGTGTTACTCCTGCCGCTTGAACAAAAATCACTGCAAAACTTGGTTGCCAACAGCGTGGGCTGTCAAAACTTGGCAGTTTGCAAGCCTGTCAGTAAGAACGGAACCTTCCCCTCTTGCCTGTGAGACCTGGGCTGCGTGAGTCACTTACACAGAGAAGCAGTTTCAATTTCCACCCTAGGTACAGAACTGTCGGTGTTCAGGCACAACATTCCATGTATTTTCTTAACTATTTTTTTAAGGAGTTAGGACCTGGGTCCAAGTCCCAGTCCAGGCTTGATGTTGACCCCTTTACACACAGCCTGCTTTGCTCTGCGCGTCCCAACACTGCTTCTTCCGCATTCTCCTTACTCTCCACCCCTCCCCAAAGCCTATCGTCATCTTTCTTGGTTTGATGAGGTGCCCCATTGCTCCTCTGGCGTTTGGTCTGCAGGCTCATCCTGGTGGCATTCACCAAATGGGCTACTGTGCAGCCAAGCTTGAGAACCACTGCTCCCTTCAGTGAAGGCTGCATTCCAAACTGCTGTCAAAAGTGAACTCAAAGGGGGAAGAAAAACACCCCAGGTCCCCAAAGAAGTCATTGATGTGGCCTAAGCCACTAAATAATAATGACACAGATAAAATCCAACACTTCCTAAACAGTTTCTAGGTGTCAGAAATTTTAACCATTGGTCGCTAAAATTCAACACAACCCTGAAATAAGGTACTATTATTCTCAGTCTATTGATGAGAAAACAAAGACTCAGAGAAGTTAAGCAAATTATATAGGATAATTAAACAGATGAATGCCTTCCAAGGGGTGAGACCCAGGACAGGGGTCTTCTCAGCCGGGCCCAGGGCAGTACCGGATCTCCAGTCTGTCCTAAACCACATGTTAATACAAGGCTGGGGTGGGCCTGGGTAAGCAACGCTGGGCTTTGTGACCTTGGGCAAGTCCCTCCACGTCTCTGAACCTCAGTTTCCTCCCTTGTCCCTGAGGGAGTGGGAATGCATCCAAATTCTAGAATCCTCTGCAGAGCTGGGAAGAAGACTTGAATTCAGACCCCTCATTCCATTCAGCAATGCTGGACACTAACCCCAGACCCCCAGGGAAGAGGGAGCCACAGTGGGGGAAAAGAACTATCTTTATTTCTTATTTCCCACCCGGAGATCCCAGTATGAAGGTGGCGGCTTTACATGGGAGCAGCATCGCCCCAGGACTTGCAGTGGAGGTTGAGGAAACCAAGCTGACCAACGTGCCTACCTCTGAAGACACCACCTTCGGGCTGACCCCATCCACTAGAGGCCACCAGCATGATGGCCCGCTGGGCCAGAAGCTCCTGTCTGCTGAGTCCCCAAGACTTAGCCACGTTAAATAGCTTTGTAAAAAAGCCCAGGAGTGTCCCTCCATCCCATTTGAGGTCTGCTGTGGGGAAGACATCTTTTCAAAACAAAGCTAAGTCCCACTCAGGAAAGATGGTGATGAAAGGCAGCTCACAGACATGCAGGCCAACGATCCTGTAGACACGTGGGGGGCTCAGGCACATGGACACGAGGACCAAGCTACTCTACAGGGACACAGAGGGAGGTCACAGGGCTCTTGTAGGAGGAGCCAGCAGGCAGCCAGGGGCTGGAGCTCAGGACAGAAACCGTCTCTGCCTAGAAGTGGTGGGGTGTCAGATGGGACACTCAGGGTGGGGTTCTCCTCAGGACTGAGGAAACACCGACAGCCTGCCTGGGCCTGGACTCGGGTCACCTTTTGCCAGCAAATCTCCTGAACAAGAAACGCACATGAGGGGCGTTGGAGAGACAGAGGTCAAAAATGCAGAGAACCACAAGGGCAAGATGGTGCCTGGGATGGCAAAGCCACAAGAGCTGCCCCTTTGGGAAACGTCAAGAAGCAGAAAGCCACTGCTCTGCATTTGTCAGCATGGCAGGCACCGAAGCTGAGCCTCCGCCCTCCACCCAGGGCACAGTGTGGGTCTGGTTGCTTTCTCAGTACTTCTTCACAGTTGGGTCTCTTGTTGGGGGATGTCCACATGAGGCTGTGCTGGGCTGTGGCCAGTTGAGAGGTCCTTCAGCAGGTGCAGAGCTGGGAGCCGCCCCTAGGGAATGGGTCGCCTTCTCTGCTGCATGGTTCACAGGCCTGGAGAGACCCGGCAGCCAGCTGTTCTGGTGAGAATGCCCACGTTTCCAGAGGTTAGAGGGACCGAGAGGCCTGTACCCCAGATGCCCCCCAACAGGATGAGAACAAACAGCCCGCAGGTCTACGTGTGTCTAACAGTGCTAAGCCATTCCACAGCCTGGGTGGACAACACGCGGGGAGAGAACAGGCCCTGTAGCTCAGCTCCTGGCCCGAAGGGAGCGGTGGGTCAAACACAGTCCCCGGGCTGGGCATGTGGAGGTTTTCCAGTACTTTGGATTAAGACAGGATGCAGTGGTCCTAAGTTCTTCCAGTCGGACCGAGTTAAAAGCACGTCTTAGCAGCAAGAGCTTATCCTTGTTTTTCTTGCATGAAGGTGATGGAAACTGGACCAGGACAGTGCGCGGTCAGTTGAATGAGGGTGGAGAAGTTGCTGCAGGTGTGTGGGATGCAGCCCACCTGCTCTTGGAGCCCTCAGGTGAAGTAGCGGCAGGGCGTGGAGTCGATGGAGCAGTACGGGGTGCACTGGAGGTCCCCGTATGACCTGAGGGGGCAGACACAAGTCAGGGTGGACATGGCAGGGGGCAGGAGAGCTCCTGCTCAGCTCTCAGGACAAAGCCTGAAAGCTAGAAGGCCGCCTCTGGTGACTTTTGGTCAAATCTCATCCAACAGCAGCCAGTGCTGCCACCTCACTAAGGGCCAAGGGTTCTATAGAGACTCTTCTCATTCCTGTTTGGGGTGAGAGACGAGAAGGTTGATCTAAGCCTCTGGGGCTTTTGCCCTTGAGCCCAGCTGAGGGATCTGGGTGCAAGGGGTTGGGAACCTTGCTCTTAATACAGCATCTCCGAGAGAATCCCACCCCACTCCCTCCCCAAGGCCTGAAATGTTTCCAGCTTTGTCCATTCGATCATACTGTACTGATGCCAATGTTATCTTTCTGAGCGTCCAATATGGCAGCCACTGGCCACATGTGACTATTGAGCTCTTGAAATAAGGGTAATGTGACTGAAGAATTAGATTTTAAATTTTATTTCATTTTAATTAATTTACATTTAAATAGCCACCTATGGCCAAGGGCTGCCATATTGGACAGCGGAGTCTATCCCTCTGTAAGCCCAAGTATTAATCCCCAAACAGTGTGTTACCCGTTATAATCATGTTCACAAGCATCCCTGAGGCGTCTAGAGTTTAGGAGAGTAACCACAGTGACCAGCGGGCAAGCCCTGGGCTCCATGCGATCCTGTACTCCCTGAGTGATTGTACACAGTCGTCTCCATGGAGCCATCAACCAGCTCGGATCTCCCACCAACTCTCTGGCAGGTGCCTATTAGGAGCTCTCCTTACTTCAGGGAGGGGGCAGTGTATGCAGACACATAGGGCAGTGGGGGCTTGGCTCAGCCCAAAGAGTCGGCGTCTCGGGCTGACTACAGGTCTGCGGTTCCCCTGACCTGGTCTGATATGTTGATATGCATTTGGGAGGTGGGTGTTGAAAATACCCTCCTCCCCCTAGAGGAGAGAAGAGAGGGGGCAGTAGACAGGCCTGGTCCCTGTTCCCCAGCCCTGCCGAGGGCCTGGGTCTAAGCCTACCAGAGGGACGGGGCTGGAAGCGAAGGCTGGAGAGACTGGACTCCTGAGGGACTCAGGACGGGTGAGGGGCCAGTGATCCACTCTGGAGCCAGGATAGAAGCCAGACATGGACTAGGGGGGAGGGACGGCCTCCCCATTTTCCCCAGAACACTACACAACTCTGGTTCTGTGAGGATTAGGGGGAATGTGGCGTCATTTTACACCTTGAAAGAAACCTAGGAGGCCATATTCTTGGGCATGGAATCAGTGCCTCACAGGGCCAGTGGCCTTCAATTGGCTTGGGAGATGTCAACATAGAGGCTAGAACATTAGAATACGTATCCTGAGCAATGTGAACCCCCACTGAAGAGTCTCAGAAATAACTAGAGGAGTCCTTGAAGGCAATCCTAAGTTCCTGGAGTTTTCTGGAAGGAGCCACAAGCCAGCAAAATTAGATATTAGTGCTGGTGTGGCCTCACTTGTTCCCACAGGCCTGCCCAGGAGTTGGGGGTCGTTCCAGAGAATTCAGGTTATACAGATGCTTCGAGTCTTTGAAATGCCCTGATACCTCCACCCTCCACCGGGCCTCCCTCCCAGGCCTAAGCCCAGGAGGCTAAGGTGGTCACGGCAGCCACTGGGGATGGGAGCCGCCCATCCTTGGCTGCAGGGGCAACAGCTGAACTCAGAAACTGCTGATGCCCCAGGGCCCAGGATGGAGCTGGTGGCTGTGTGTGTCCCAGCTTGTCTTTGGGGTGCAGGCTGCTCTGGGAGGGCGCATAGTGGTTATGTGTTTATTGCCTATCTCCCCTGGGTGAGCAGGGACCGTGTGTTGTATTATTTACCATATCTCAGTCTCTGGGAAGTACCAAAATCATTTGTGAAGGAAAGAAGAGAAAGAAGGAGGGAGGGTGGCAGGGAGGGAGAGGGGGTGTCACAACAGCAGGTGAGGCCATCCCTACCCAGGGAGATAGGTCTCGCACGTCAGGTGGCCAAAGTCAGAGCCATCACAGTCCTCCACGCCCTTGTGCCGGTGGCCATCTCCACAGTATGCCCGGTGACAGCCTGAGGGGACACAAGGAAGGACAGCCCTGAGAAGGGACAGGAGCAGGACAGGCTTGTGTCAGCCTGGGTGGAGCCCCACTCATTTCAAAGGGCTTCTGCCGCTAAGACTCTATCTGGTAACACTGTGACCTGAAGGATCCACCCAGAGCGTGCACTCTCTCAGTGGACCTCCATAAGGCTTCACACACATCCGGGGACTGGCCCCAGACCCCCGAATCCCACACTGGAGAATAAGGAGACCCAGGCTCCAGCCGAGAGCCTCAGAGCAGCCGCTTGCCTCTCAGAGCCTCCATGTCCTCGTCTCAGACCTGAGGCATGGACACCACCTCCCGCCCACAGGACCACTGTGGGTTCCGTGAGTGGGGAGGGTCAGGAAACTGTGAGCATCGGGCATGAGCGAGGGCCATGGTGGCTCCTGTCAATCTGCAGAGAGCTTCCAGGGTGGGTGACCCTGTGTCCCTGGGCAGCCAGGTGATCTTCAGTGAGGTCTCTGTTCTCATCCTAGCGGAGGGCCTAGAAGTATGAACCCCACCCTCCTTTTCACAGGGCTTTCAGACCCCGTTAGTTCCTTCCTGCCGCAGGGACAGAAGGGACTCCAGGCAAAGCTAGCAGGGGGATCCTCATCCTAGGAGCTGTCACAGGAAATGCAGCTGCACTGAGGGAGAATCAGCGGCTTCGCATCCGGCACCCACTCCTGTACATGCCTTCCTCACCTCACTGTCACCCTTCCCTTGAGCTTCTTGCAGGCGAGCAACGCGACTTTGCGTATCTACACATCCCAGCCCTGAGTGGAGCCTGGCTCCCCACGGAAGGGGCTCAGAAGCAATTCAGTGAAGGGATGGTGGGTGAACCTTCACTATACCCAGGCAATCCACGCGCACCTTAGCTCACAGAATCTCTAAAGACTTGAGTGCTCAGTCACACCTATTTTTCAGTTGGGAAAAGTGAGGCTTGGAGCTGTAACGCCCATCACCCCTCACTGAGTGGCCTCCTCTCTGAGCTGAGGGTGAGGTGGTGGCTCTCGGTGCCTGCATGTGAACTCTAAAGCCCATGCTTTCCACCTCACCTTCTACTTTTGTCACTTGATTTTTTAAAAATAAAAAGCAAAGCAAACCCTCTCTCGTGGTCAGCTGCCTGCCCATCTTGGTAGCATCCCGTAGGCCTGAAGGCCAGCCCACTGCCCCTAAAATGGGCTTCGTTACTAGGGCTCTGACTGGTAAAAGTGAGTCCTGATTCAAATTCTTGGCCTTTCATTCCTGCATCACCCTTACCGTTTGACAAAGAATGTGGATTGGAATATGGGCTTTGCCAAGCAGTAGGAGTCAGAAAAAGGAATGGCCTGGTGGCTTCTCTGGGGGCAAGATCCTTGACACCACCCCGCCTGACACGCCTGGATGGTGGAAGTTAACTTTCGGCCTGAATGCAGAGGGTCGGCCCCACAACAGCCCGTGTACACCCCTTCTGGCTCTAGAATTGCCCCAAACCACCAAAGCTGGTGTCTAGGGCTTGCCCTGACCCCCACCCCAATGGCTGTTCATACTTCAGGCCACCTAGGCTGGGCCCACTCACTGATGCAGTCGTCACCCACATCATTGTTCCCGTCGTCACACTCCTCCCCGGGCTGCAGGACCCCATCCCCACAGGAGCCGCGGTGCTCTATGGCGTAGTCCACAGGATAGAAAGGAGTCAGCTGGCCAAAGAAACACACCATAGTTAAGGGCAGGGCAGCTCATTGACACTGGGACAGAGGCTCTGGGTCCAGTGGGGCACTGCCAGGGGACAGCTCCCGGCTTCCTCCTGAGTGGAAAAGGCATTCCTTTCCCGTGGCCCAACACTCTGTAGTTGGCAGGAAGGCTGGGCCAGATCGAGTCGGTGGCCTGGCAGCGCAGGGATGTGAGACTGTCTGGGTCCTTGGCTCAGAGAAGACCTTCTATTTGGGGAGCAGCACATGGAGAGCTGCTCAGAAACAGCTCGAAGGGGGGTGCTTGGTCCTTCTACCGAAACGGACTGCCTAAAGCTCTGCCCCAGGTCTCACTGTTGGCCTTGCCTTCCTCTAATGACGTGTTCCCTTTCCTGGGTGGGGTATGTCCTGAGTGCCCGCCTCCAAGTACCTGGATGGGGAGCCAGCCAAAGCTGTCCTTGAAATACAGAGATCTCTGGTCTCTGCGGAAGGCAATGGCGTTTTGGGTGTTCAGCCTGTCAAGCTCCTCCTGGTTGTTGACCACAAAAATCTGCCAGAGAACAAACACACTGGTGAGGCTTCCAGGAAACACTCCCGCAGCGGAGTGGGGGAAAGCTAGAGGAGGACACAGAATCGCTATCCTTGGGCTGGTTAAAGGTGGGAAGCGGGGTTTGCACGTTCCTCCCAAAGTGGGGAGGAATGTCTTGATGCCCACATCTTTTCCATCCAGTTCCTAATGTCTGAATTTGAGGAAAAAATATCCACCGCAATTTAAAAATTTTAAACATTTACAATGTTCCCAAGACTTCAGTAAAAAGGTGATGTCATCTAAGCAAGTAATTCAACATCTAGAAATGATTCTTAACAGAATTCTTATACTCAGAGATGGTCTTTACAGTGTTAGGTACATCAGTGAAAAGCTTGGGAGCAACCTGTAAATATCCGACCAGAGGACACTAGTTAAACAAATCGCAGTACAACCTCAGGATGGATGGATGATTAGGCATCGATTCAAAGGATGTTTATGATGAATTGATAACCAGGCTTTACTTCAAAATAATCCAAAGGAGGAGTGGGCAGTAGTGAGTAAGCACAGAGAGGAAACGATTGGCCATGAGTTGATAATTATTGAATTTGGAGGTTCATTACACTATTTGTTTTGGTTTTGTATTTATTTGAAATGTTCTTTTGTTTGTTTGTTTAAAAAGACAAAGATAACACTCCAAAATGGACCCACAATCAATTGGACAATTTGGGTTTTTCTTTTGATTTTTTTCCCCTTATTTTCCAATTTCTTATGAGCATGTACCCAATAAATGGTAGAAATACATTTTACTAAATATATATATATATATATATACACATATACACATACATACATACATACATACAAAATAAAACTTCCATTCCAAAGCCCCGAGGGGATCAGTTGAGAGGTCTTGATGGATAGCGCCCCAGATTCCGCCAGGAAGAACCTTACCGCAGGAACTCGCAGGGAGCTGGGCCCATGTGCGGATTCCCCATAAGCAGGGTTATTCACAGTCATGGGGGTTCCACAGAGACATCGTCCTGGAGGCCCGGGAAATCCTCGCTCCCCTTTGGGTCCCATTACAAGTTGTCCTAGGAAGCAACAGACTGCTTTGTTACTAGAGCCAAGAAAGAGCAAACCAAACAGCCCAGGGAGATGGGAGCAACCTTCACGACAGAAAGGTGGGAGTCCACAGTATTTCCGGGCAGGCCCGGGGGAGATGTGCAAGGAGATGCTTTTGATCCAAGATGTGGAGGAAGTGACAGTCTCGGTGGGTCCCTTAACCACACTGGGTGTGGCAGCACCTTTCCCAACTCTCTTTCCCTTTCCTCTCTCTGTACTTTAGAGACTAGACAGACAGACAGACATCTACATCCCAGACTCCACTGCATCTGGAGGTGCCCCTGTGCCACACAGTGTTGGCCAATGCAAGGTCTGTGGTGGGGAAAGGGCGGATGTCTGGGAAAGCCTATCCTGATAAGGGAGAAACATAGCTGGGGGGAGACACAGCTTGCCCCTTCTTCCTGCCTTGAAGACAGACAAGATGTCTGGTGCTGCAGCAGCCATACTGCAAACAAGAAGTAACGAATTAGAAGTGAAGGTAATATAAGGGAGAAACCCAGGGGTTCATGTGGCCTAGAGCCCTGAGAGTGACACTTAGAGGCTGAACCAAAGCAGGTCACTGTCCACCTCTGGACTTCCTTACTGTAGACCATTATCAACAGGGGACTTCTTGCAGATGAATGAATTGCTGACTGATAACTTTGATTGTTTCTTATTCATTTTATATTGTTCCTCTTATACATAGGATCTTTACAAAGAAATTTCTGAGAGTGCGTTTCTTTGATTTGTTCTGGAATAAAACGGACATTCAAAAATGCTCAGCCCACTTCCTCTCCCCTGGTACTAAGAGAAGAGTGTCCAGAAAAGACATGATCAGGAAATGTATTCCCTGCAACGTGGGACACTATCTAGGGTAGTGGTTCTCACCTTGACTTCTGAAGGCCCTGATACCCACCCAGGCCACACCCCAGACCGATTCCATCAAGACTGCTGAGAATAGAACCCAGGCAACCGAACTTTTAAAAAAATCTCAAGATGATTCCAGCCTGCACCCAGGTTGAGAACAGCTGGCACATGGACATGGTTTTTGCACAAGCCATTCCCCCACCTGATCGTTCCTCCCTTCCACCTCCATCCCTCCCTCCCCAGGTGCCCCCTAGCTCACTCCTGATCTGGGTTCAAACGTCCCTTCCTCAGGGAAACCATTTTGAATCCTCATACTCCTTCATGTTCACCTCAGATACAATTTCATAGTTCTGTATGTCTTTTCCTCAAGGCATTTCTCTGTTTGTGATTCTATATATTGTGAGATTATCTGTTCTTCCCCTCACCTCTGCCCCATAGGATTTTAGCTCCACAAGGGCAGGGTTGGTGCCCATTTTCATTCACTAGGACTCGACACACAGTAGGGGCATGATATGTGTTTGATGATTAATTGAATGAATGAATGAATGAATGGATGGATGGATGGATGCAGACTAATGGAAAGAAAAGGCCTTAGGAAAGGCTAGAAGTCACACTCTGGTTGGCAGAAAAGTGCTAGAGCAAGAGCCATCCAACTGGAAGAGGGGAAAGATGGGGACTGAAAAGTGAAATAAGTACCCCTTCTCCTGGGAAAATAAGGGGGAGTCTGAAGACCAGCCAGTCATTGGTTTTCAGGCTGTAAAATATCAGGCACAGCCAGCAACTGGGGGGACAGTTTGCAGATCCCAGCAGGGCAAGAAACAAAATGACGCCAGGGGAGAGGTCTGGTGAGGACTCTAGGGAAGCAGCTGCAGCTGGAGGAGAGATCCCAGTGGAAGACCCCCACACACTGAGCCTTCATGAGCCAGCAGATAGATATGTCCAAGATCAGAATGCTGCCAGCGTGAGGGGAAGGGAGGCTTGCCAACACCTTATACCAAGTGCTAGCTGTTTGTTCTGACAAGAACTATGAACACGATCCCATGGGAGGAGCTCCAGGCTTGTATTCTGAGATTTTCAGCAGAGCCCGGAGAGACAGGGACTCCACCAGCCCAAGAATACCCTAGGTAAGTAAGGACCTGGGAAACGGAGGTGGGAACACCCCATAGCCAAGGGCACGAGAATGGCATTGGAGCAGCCTTCCAGCAGGCTCTGTGACCCCAACAACTCCTCCAGAACCATGGCCTCAGAGAAATTCAGGAGTTTGTCCCATTATCCAGCTCATTTGTGCTGAGGCCGAGATTTGGATTCATGTTTGACTAACACTATGCCGTTCAAAAGACAGACATCCAAGGATATTGATGCTCTCAGGAAGCCGGCAATTCCCAGGTACCACACTGATTCACTTATACCTTGTCTGGGTGCAGGAAAGGCTCAGCCAAATTCGTAATTTGGTTATTGCAAATTACATCCTAAAGGCATCTTGCCTTTACTCCCTCCCCCGCCTCCAAGCCTCTCTTACTCTAACTTGGGTAATAAAAAGCTCCGAACATCTCCACTTCCCCGGCACCATCTCACTCCACAGCACTGGGCACCAGCACCAGAGGTAGCCGCTAGATCAGACAAGACAACAGGATGTGGCAGGGAGCCTGCTTCTTGCCACCACTGCAGTTTCCCTGCCGCTTCCTCCCAGCTGTCGGAGGGCATCTGTTGCCCCTGCCTGCCTCCTGCCAGGCTGCACTGAACGGCACAGCAACCTGAACTTCCCCACCTCGGCCTCTCGGAGCTGGTCCAGTGGACCTGGCCTGTCCACCATCCCTGCAGCAGAGGACCCACTCCATCTTTGCCCAGAAAACTTCCTATCTCCACTGGCTGCTGCAGTGGGAGCAGGTCTGAGAGGGGAATCTGGGAGGAGGCAGAGGAGCTGTCACCCCTAACTCCCATTTGCAGGGGTTGAGAGGGAAGGTCTGGGACCCAGGAGTCACAGACTAATTTGGGACCAGGTGTGGCCACTAGTCGGCTCTGTGACCTTGGGAAAGTCACTTCTTTCTGAGGCTCAAAGTTCTTATCTATAAAGAGA
>NW_017731836.1:1004819-1028286 GCF_001890085.2 Hipposideros armiger | reverse complement strand
ACCAACATCTTGCCTCACCAAGAGTTGTCCTTAAACCTATGAATTCTTTCCATCCTCTAAAATACTAGGCATGGGGCTGGCTGAGTGGCTCAGTTGGTTAAGAGTTGGCTTAAGAGCGCGAGCTCTGAGCAACAGGGCCGCCAGTTCCATTCCCACATGGGCCAGTGACACTGCGCATGAGCTGAGCTGTTGCTGAGCTGCCAACAGGTGGCAGGATGGCTCAGCTGGTGTAACAACAAGGCTGACTGTTCAATGGTGGTCTATGCCCACCTGCAACAAAGACTGAACTCGGCACTTTGAGCTGAGCTGCTGCCCGGATGGCTCAGTGGATAGGGTGTGCACTCTTAACAACAAGGCTGCTGGGTTCGACTCCCGCATGCCGCCATCCCTAACTAAGATGGTAACACAGCACCTTGAGCTTAGAGGCCAGGAGCTGCCGACGGGAAGCCAGATGGTGACTGGCATCCTCCACAATGAAGATTGAAAAAGAACAACTTGGCTGGTCCCCTTCCCCAATTCCCCAACGCTGTTCCCCTCCCCCAATTCCCCAATGAAAATCTTAAAAAAAAGAAAGTAAAATAAAATGCTACACATTGAGAGAGTGTGAGAGGCTAGATCAATTCTATGTGGCCATGGAGATGTTTGCACTATTTTCCTTGGCTGGTTTAGAGGGGCCCAAGGGGTGTCTTGTTTGGCTAAGAGAAAACAGCAGCATAAACAGCATAATTTTTTTAAAAAAAGATTGTCAGAAGGAAGTGTGGCCCTTCTCTTCATCAACTGGAAGCAGCCAGTAATTTCTTGATTTAATTTCTCTAAGACCTAATTATGGTTATCAGATCTGCTCTGTCTTAAAACAGCCTGCCATGAAAGGGGAAGGGAACTCTTGAAGGCAAGTCTAGTAAATGGAGCAGAGACCAGAGAAGCTGTCATATTTAATTTTGCAGTAATTTATTATTCTTTGATGTTCACTGTGGCACTGAAGTAAAACCTAGCCCAAACATTTTAAAATAAAATTGTTTTTTTTCTCTTTTAATGTTTCCTTTAATATGCTTATATAATTAATCTACTTTTAACCCACCACCCCATCTAAAGCAGCAGAAACAGAGTTCTTGACAGCTTAAGGCAGCTTAAGTAATAAAGTATAATAAATTAATGTCAGATAACTCAAATTATTTAAATATGCTCTCCTGATTGGAGAATAACAGATAAAAGTTGTTTATTCAAGTTTGGAAAATAAAGCTTTAAGGAGAACTTGAAAAAAATTTTACAATTCTAAGAAAGCATCTCTTTTGCATGTTTGAAGAACATTATGCTCTGAGGCCAACGTTAAAATAACATTTTCCCATGTCAATGCCTTACAGCATGAGAACCNCTTGGGCGTGTGGAGAAGGCTGGCAGACACGCACCAGCACTCCAGAACCCTTCCAAGGTCGCCCAGCTGCAGTTTCTCCTCTGCCTCTCTTGGCCTCAGCAGACCGCCAAGGGCTGAGGGGTTTCCGCAAAGCCTCTCTCAGCCAGGAACACCTGGGAGGCTGGCAGGCTCACACAGCTCTTTTGCACCCCTGACCATTTATTTTTCCAGACCATATATGGCCTCCAATGCCTCCCTTCACCCCACGCCCTGCGTGGCCTTCCACTGATGGCAGACCCTGCACCATGTAAAGCAGCCACTTCTCTGATTTCTTCCTGGAAACTGGAGAGCTCTTCAGTGAACATAAATTATCAGTTGCTTTTCCTGCTGAGGCCTCTGCATTGTTCACCCCTCCCCACCCCTTTCCCCCTTGACCCACTTCATTTTCAGCAGGCGAAGACCATGTATTTCTGCACCCACCCCAACTCCCCGGAGATGTTTGTTTTTAGCACAGTCTAGTTTATTTACAGCTCATTCCAGTTCAGAATATTTCCATCAGGTGGACATGTTGGGGAACAGCTTCCCCTACCCCCGCCCCTGCCCCTCCTTCCCAGACAACTAAGCCAGGACTTCACATGTCTATTTTGGTGTCATCAGGGTGGCCTGTGGGTCTCTCTCTGGACTAGGCTGCCTCCGTGGAATCGTGTCTGAGCTCAGGGTCCAGCCTGGAAAAGCCCCAGCAGGCTCTGTTGTGATGGAAAAATCATGCGTGTGTGTACATGGGGGGCAGGAACCTGGCTATGCCACGTGGCTCGGCCCCAGGCAGCTGCCTTGGAAATGCCACCTATCACGGATTTCAGGACTGCTTACCCTGACTTAAAGACACTAAAGTCACATGGTACGTGGCCACTGCAATGCCAAATCATGAGCAGAAACAATGCTGAGTCTAACACGGGCTTTTGGCAAACACTGGGGTTGTTTGTTTTGTGCTGTTGATGATGCTGGCTTTGCCCTGTGGACTCAGTACCCACTTGACTCTGGGGCACATCCTTGGAAAGTGTTTCACTCCTCTTATTCTTGGAAATAACAGAGACCTGGAGTGTGAGTCCAGATGCAATTCACCGTGTGACCTGGTACGACTCCCTTTTTCAATCTGAGACTCAGTTTCCCCATTTGTACCAGAAGAAGTTTGGCTCAAACCATCTCCCAAGTCCTCTTTACACATCCGACACCAGGATCGCCACCGTGTCCACCTGGATCTCCCAGTCACAAGACCAGCCCGTCAGTAGTGACAGGAGACAGCCCTTTCTGTGTCTGCCTCCTTTTGGGCATCAGGAAGCCTCCCCCACCCCCAAATCAAGCAAATATGTCCTTAGAAGCCACCCATGGAAAAAGACAACAGAAACATCCTGCCTTGGTAGGTTGGGAAAATTGCAGATGTGGCCACATGTTAACTATTCTGCAACTACTCATGTAGCTGGTGGACTGTTCAACTTCCTCCTCCTCCTGCTTTCGGGCCTTTCCCTGCCCTTTTGAGAAGGAGCCCAAGGAGAAGAGAGGTGATGGGCACGTGTTCCATGGCATCACTGGGTGTTTGGACCCTGAGTCGAATGGCTCAGCTANAGGTCTTGACAACCAAGTTTCTAAAAAGCTCAGGGCAAGTGACATTTGAGATACTGATGGTTGCAAGTTTACAGACATCGTCTTGCTCTGTCCTAGAGACATAGCACATGACAGCTGAAAGGAACCAATCTAGCCCACTCCCCTCACTGGGCAGATGAGGAAACAGGGGCTTAGACAAGAGCATGGATGAATGCAAGCCACCTAGCCTTAAGGTAGCAGAGCTAGGCCTAGAACTCAGGACATCTTCCTTTTCATCAGGAACATTTCTATTTTATCACAAGAGCTATTGTCACCAAATGGCTACCCGTTGCTCTCAGGATAAAGACCCGCAGCATGTATCCTAGATCCTAACTATACAATTATTTTGTGGTCCTTTCATCAATGTGTCCCCATGAGACATAAGCTCCCAGCAGGCTGGAATCTATCTTGTTTACCTCCCTTCTCTGAATCAAATAAGAGAGGAAGAGGAAGCTGAAAACACAAAGGGGAAGTAGTTCTATTGAGTTTTAAGTCAAAGATTTGGGTTTTCACTTTGGCTATGAGATCCTGAGCAACTCATGTCATTGCTTTGTGCCTCAGTTTTCTCATCTGCAAGATGGGGCAAGTAAGTACACACCCACATGGGTTTGTTGTGAGGCTAACACAGATCTCAGAGGTGGAAAAGGGTTTGCACAGAACCAAGGGCTATGTGGGGCAAGCTGATGATCATAGCAACTGGCTTGGTTCCATCTTTCCACGTGGCTAGAAACATCCTGACTTCTTAAAGAGGTTCACACCTGCAGCTGCAGTCATTCTACCTGGGTGTCCTCTTTGCTGCCCGCCTTGGGAGGGCCAAGAGCAAAGGTTTTCCCCAGCAATGACTGATGCCTGACACCTTCCGCCTGGATCCGTTTCCTACATTTGTTCCTTGGCAGGCTTGCCCACCTGATGAAACCCAATCTTCCCCAAGTCTGGGAAGCGGTGCTGGGCACTCCTTTCCAAATCACAACGGTGACATGTAGCCTGTTGTCGTGTCAACAGGGCCCTGGGAGCTCTCTTGAAAATGTCCAAGGAGTTCTTAAACTTTTAATGTGGGATTCAGGGGTCAGAGTTTGTTTCCAATTCCATTCTGATGGAGGGAGTCTTAAGCCTTAGTCTAAGCTGAAGCATTCCATGAGGTAACCAAGATGGGTCCCAAAATGGCAAAGGAAGTCACACCATCTTAATATAGCCACAGTTAAGGCTTGTTTTTCTAACAGCCATATCAGCTGGCTATAAGCACAGGAAGTGCCATGGCTTGAAGGAGCTAGAAATGCAACTTGAATCTGACACCAGCAGTCATGGAATATTCAGTTTATTGGTCATCTACTCAGAGCAAGTCATGTCTCTATAAGCGGGAATCACTGCACAGAGCTTTCCAGGAAAAGCATTCTTTGCTCCTTTATTGCCACAAAGTTTGGTGATCTCTCTCAAGGAAGTTGTTCTGTCCCCTGAATTAAAAAAAGATTTGTATAATAAAGTCAAGAGCTGCTTTCCTGGGCCTTCCTGAAGGTAAGTTCTGAAGCACGAAGGTGATGAGAGAAGATGTGATGTGGGGGCAAGCTGCTCTTAACTCTGGCTTGGAAGCTGACTTAGGTGAGGAGTCTTGGGTAGGTCACTCTACTTCCCTGGCCCTCAGTTTCCTTGTGACTACATAAAGGGAGCCGAGTTGTGTGGTCACTAAATTCCTCTTGCCCTGAAATTCTAATCTCCTGAAGTCTCTTTTAGATTTCTGATTCTAGGGTTTGAATTGATTTACAATAACCTCCAGAAACTCTTAGCACCACTGGCCCAATGAATACTCGGAATATAAGACCCTATGCTAGGAATTAATTCATGACAAAAAGAAAGTACCAGGCTCCCAAGGTTAACAACTCAAGTATCTGCTGACTAGATAGGAACTGAGGGTTCTACAAGATGTTTACAACATCTTGTAGAAAGGATGAGTACAATATCTTGTAGAAAGGATGAGTTAATTTCTCTAATTTTTTTGAGCTCCCAGGCATGGTTCTGGTGTAGTTTTTAAGATCACCACAACTGAATCATTCTCAACAGGGTCAAGAAATAGCCTTGTTGGCTTTAGCCCTCACCAGGAAAAACAAACACTGCCTAAGTAAAGAACTAGATGACACAAGTCAGCAGGCTTCTTGAACCCCAATATAAAAAACTCTGGGTGGAAATCAGTAGTNCTTTGTTTACAGCGGTGCCAGGGTCGTAATGCTCACACATTTACTCTCTGCACTTTTAATTTTCTCCCTGGAATTCTTGGGTTGCCTGAAACATCCTGAGTGCTTGGTGAGAGAAGCTAAGGGGTCTTGAAAAAATGCTGTTTGCTGAGAACAAGAGGCTTTACCGCCTCTCGTGTCTTTTCAGCTGTGCTTACCAACCTTCCCTGGGCCCTACCAAGAGGGAAGTTAACACTACGCACACAGGAGCAGCCGACTGAGAAATTCCCATGTGGATGTATGGGCACCACATGCAGCAAAAGTCTTTTAAGACATGAAGAAGGTGGGCAAGTAAATCGTGCATTTTTGTACCGTCGTCCAGCGGCAGGGCTGGGGCTGACTCCAGCTCAGGGACTCCAGCACCCACTGCACTAAGGCTTGGCACACCCACAGCAGAAAGCAGTTGCTTTCTACTCATGCATCTGTGAAATGCTGTTTTCCACATTCCCCAGCATGGCAGAGAGGAAATCCATTAAACCTCCCCAGGCACTACTTCATCCACAAGGTCTGCAGGTGAACACGCCTAACACAAATCCTGTTTGAAATACAGTTTCTATGAGTCTTGTCCAAATGACAAACAGATCCCTCAGCCAGCGGTTCCCCAGACTGTGTGCACATGAGAATTCCCTGGGGATCATTTAAAAATCCCAAAGACCAGGCCACACCCCCGGCCAATTACATCACAATCTCACGGAGAGGAGCACAGGTATCAGGAATTTTTGAAGTTCCCAGGAGATGCTCATGTGCAGAGAAGTTTGGAATCCACCGTCTTTGGTTTATTCTCCTGTTTGGGGGAGAGAACAGGGGAGGGAGTTTTCACCCCATTCTTTTATTTTTTCCAAGCCTCTGTTTTTTTTCATTTCTTGAAATGGGCAAGAACTAGTTTAGCAGGCATGGTACCCTTGCATGGAGGTCAGATGATTCACTGGAGTGTCTTGTTATATTGCAGATGCTGATTGAGGGGAGGATGCAATTCAGCATTTCTAACAAACTCCCAGATGGTGCCAGTGTTGCTGGTCCACAGATCTCGTGTTGGTGGGGACCCATTCACGCTGTGTTCTAAGTGATCAGCGGTGGCTGCACAGTCCCCTGGAGATGGACAGCACAGCCTACGTGGGACTCAGATGGGACTGCGGGAGGGTAGAGATGAGCAGGTGTGACAGAAGAGCTTTGGTCAGCAGAGAACCCCCCTTTCCCCCCCCCCCCACGCTCTGTGGGCTCTCCGATGCCCTGGGAGCTGTCAGCGTAGACTGTGCAGGGTGGGACGATAGATGCACACCTGAGAGGTGGTCCTCAGGAGGCCCGTCTTGCCTTTCTGCTGACTTTCCAGCCCCGCTGTGGCAGATCTGGGTTCAAAGTCCTGTTTTCTTGATTGCATTTAACACATATTTATGGAGAACCTACTGCACCNCCACCCTCTCACCCCTCCACCTCCTACCAGACCAGCACCACAGGCCAATAGCTCTCCAGACACAGCCCTTCCTGTGTCATCTCAGGAAAATCAGACTTGCATGCTAACCCTCAGGACAAAGGAGAATCAGGGCCCCTGGGAAAGAGGGCAGCAGCCCCTCATTTCTCCCCTCACAGGAGCAGAGCTGGTGGACTGACCAAGGTCTCACAGTTCAAGTGAAGGAAGGAGGATTGGGGGACCTCTGGGCAGTCCTCGTGCTCTCTTCTTCCTCCCCGTCTTGAGGAAGTGAGTTTCACTGACTATGCGCCAGGGGCCAAGGGAGCTGCCATCTTCTCCCTCATGATCTGATACCACACGAGCCCTGAGAATGTGCCCCACTTACCCTGGGTCCTTCAGGGCCAGGCCAGCCGACGGGCCCAGGCATGCCAGGAACACCCGGGGGTCCAGGTCTACCCTTCAAAAGAAAAGAACAAAAGTCAGGACAGCTGGGTTTGTTTCCCTCCTTCCAGAAAGTAAGATTTGTCTCTGGGGTCCAGAGAGGAGTAGGGGGCCTCTAAGCGTGGCCCCAGGACCCTCATCCCCACCCTCCAAAGACTGATAGCCAAAAAGGTGGATCACTTAGGTATAAGGTAAAGCCCTTGGTGTCACATTGTGTCGACACACAAGATCTTATTCTACTGAAGAAATAAAGGTGGTGGAGAAGATATTCTAAACTTCTTGATTTCATCTTTTTTTTTTTAATTGGGGAATTGGGGAGGGGAACAGACAGGTTGCTGTCCTTTGGTTCTTCAGTCTAGTTGTGGAGGACATTGCTTCACTGGCCCATGTTGGTATTATCATTGCGCTCTTCCCAGGTGAGGCAGATGGGTCGCTGGCCATTGGACGGCTGCTCACAGCGGCTCATAAAAGCTCACGCCGCTGCTGGCAAGCCTCACTGCAGCCTACGCTGTTGCTGGCAACTCACAGCAGCCCAGCTCCAGGTCGAGCTGTTGTTCACCATCTTAGCTGCAGAGCGCACAGCATCACTGGCCCGCATGTGGGACCCGAACCGGGGCCCTGCTGCTCAGAGCTGGTGTCCCAAGCCAACTCCTAACCAATGTGCCGATTGCTCCATCTTTATCTCCTCCACCCACCCATTCAAATGTCCCCTGCATTCTCCGTGAGGATGCAGCGATGCAATATAAATGGGATAGGATTGTGTTTGGGGACCAGTAGCAAATGCTGTTGGTACCCCCTCAAGATCTTTTTCACCTGCCCAGAGTGCCGTCTCCCAGTGGCTATCTTCCTTGCTGTAACAACTAATTCCTGCAACCTGCGACTGTGGGATTTGCCTATGGCCAACTGGAGCTGCCCAGCAATTTATGTGCTTCCCCTTCCTGCAGGCAATAGACCAGCTTCCTTACCTGCAGGTGGGACGCACTTTGTGGTACAATTCTTACTCCAGAGCTCCCCTTGGGATCAGGCTGAAGCTGGGTATGGCCTGATACCACTCCCACANAGTTGGATTAATCCAGGAGAGTGTAATCTGTGATCCACAGAGCCCGAGGGTATCTCAAAATGGATTTGGGGCAAGGTTTCTGGAACCCTGGGACGTAGTATGCAAAATCTTGGGTAGACATATTTTTTCTTTTTCCTAACAGTGGTTTTGAGACTTTTATCAGACTCTCAAGGGTAGTCTCAGGAATCGTTTTGGGGGCCTAGTCCAACTCTTGATGATTATCCAACTGGTCCCAGGTACAGGGAGGTCTCTTTTAAACTCTTCTTTCCCCTTCTTTTCTTTTCTTTTCTTTTTTTATTAAAGATTTTATTGGGGAATTGGGGAAGGGGAACAGTGTTGGGGAATCGGGGAAGGGGAACAGACAAGCTGCTGTCCTTTTGTTCTTCAGTCTAGTGGAGGATGTCGTTTCACTGGCCCATGTTGGTATTACCATTGCGACCACGGCACTTGGCAGCTCACGCTGGCTGCCAGCCACTCATGGTAGCTTATGGCAGCCCACAGCAGCTCCCCTGCAGCCTACGCCGTCGCCGGCGACTCACAGCAGCCCAGCTCCAGGTCGAGCTGTTGTTCACCATCTTAGCTGTAGAGGGCACAGAGTCACTGTCCCTAACGTGGGATCCAAACTGGGGCTCTGCTGCTCAGAGGTGGCATCCCAAGCCAACTCCTAACCAACATGCCACTGTGCCGGTCCCCTCCCCTTCTTTTCTTAACCCCCCAAAATCTCTTCCAAAGGGCAGGATTACTGCCCATTTCCTTCAGCCTCCTCACTCTGGGAGGCCCCCAGAAAGGAAGTGATTTAAAGGAGGGCACAGGAAGGGGACATCAGTCCAAGGAGATGGCCAGCATCCTGCTTGCTTGTTGTACAGTATGCAGGTGGGACAGACTGAGAGCCAGTGCAGCGCAATGAGCACCTACAGGAACCAGCCCCACCCGTCCCACCGGCCCGGTGCCATGGAGATGTGAAGCTGACTCAGTCACAGACCCTGCCTCAAGGACTTGCCATCTTGAAAGAAAATAAAACACATCTGCAAGAAACAGTTAACCAGTGGAGGGGCCATAGCAGAGAGGCAATGTGTGACTGGGGTTCCAGGGGAAGGAGGCCCATCCGTTAGGGCCAAGGAAGGCCTTACTGAAGAGAGAGGGCTTTGAAGGAAGGAGAGGATTTTGTTGGGTGGACCAGAGGATGAGAGGAATGCCATTTTAGGCTACATGGACCCAGAAGGACTATAGGAAAGTGCTCTAGCTCTGCAGAGAGCAGGGCATCCGCTGGAGGGCAGAGGTCAGTAAGGCTGGGATCCGGCAGAGGATGGGGGCATAGACGGGAAGGGGAATGAACATACTTGGCTGAGTGAGAAGGAGCCGGAAGACCAAAGAGAGAAAACAAGACTACAGTGGTCCTACTGAAGGGATGGGGTTGCAATCCACCAGAGGCTGATAAGATAGAACAGTGGGTGTCTGAGTAAGCTGAAGATGGTCTCCAGGCCCTGCCCTTCTCACCCAACTCCAGGCCCAAGGAGGAAATGGGGATTCAACTCAGATGAGGGTTGGCCTTTACAAACAGATGCACACATTGAGACCATTAAGGTCTGAATTTGCTAAGGACCTCTTTATGTCTCCATAACCCCTGCCATATCCCCTGGCTACTCCTCAGTTTTATGAGCCCCTAAGTACCCCAAGGACCAAGACGGTCCCTTCCAAAGGCAAAACCCAGGCTTCAGTCCATGCTCGCAGTCTCCGGGGTTGACAGCTTACGGTCATGGGACTTGAGGAAAACGTTTTGCATGTCAGAACCAAGAGGACGAGGGCTAGTTAGAAGGACCCCCACCCGGGTCATCCAGTCAACTCACGGAAACAGATTATGGGCACAGACACATAGTTTAGGCTGCATCTCAAATCTAGTCCCTTAACCAAATAGAAATAGGTATGACAAGATAACTTATTGACATGCTAATTAATGCTTGTTCTCCCGGTAGTTTAAGCAAACAGCAAAGACTTGGTGCTTTCTTGTCCTTGCTAAAAACAGGTACTATTTGAAAACTTCTGCCTTTTGTTCTCAGAAGAGAAATCCTCCTAAGCTGGGAATGTTATGAGGAGAGTGAGGAGGGACGGGGCTAGAGATTGGAAGAGGAGGGATCTCCCCTGACCTGGAGAGAATAGGGACCCCAGGCATCCTGGAGAAGAGGTAAGGTCTCAGAAGGAATGGGTGTGGGACACTCCTTGGGAAGCTGAACCAAACGGACCAGGATTCCCAGCCTCAGAAGTGCTCTGATACCTAAGCAAGGCATGAGGATGGCAGTCACCAGGCACCCATGGACCACATGGCCTCGGACAACAGGCATTTCAGGGGTAAACAGGGCAGATAAAAAGCTACAGAGACCTCCCCTGCTGGGTTTTCTGCCATAATTCCCCTGGATCTTGGCCCAACTCGTATGACAGTTGAAAAAGTGGAGAGAACCCCAATAATGCCTACGATTGAATTTTCCTGGCATTCTGGCAGGTTGGAGTCTCAGAGACAACTTTAATTTGGTTTAAAGGATTTAACAAAATATGACATTTCTTGATCATCTCATGATGTGGCTGCAAATATATTTCCATAAACACGAAGGCGGGGGAGGAAGTACACGGTGGAATTTTAAAATGCCTTCATTTTCTTTTAAAAAATGGAATGAAAATTATTTTGGTTCCTTTTGTATAACTGAGAACAAAGAATCTTGCACAGCCAGTAAACAGTCTTCTTGGATCTAGAGATGCTGTGTTTATACAGACAATGTGAAATGAAAGGCCTTACTTTGCGCTGACAGTGTACCTATGCTCTCTTCGATGGTAGATTTGATTTCTTCTTATTTCTATGTTCAGTGAAGATCTATAAGGACTGTTTCATAAAACTGTGTAAGATGATAAAAAATCTGCAATGTCATCTCTGCTTCTAGGTTTAAGAGAATTGCTTGGAGCCATGAAACGTTTTTCTTTAAAAAGGTGTTAATTGATGAAATATGTGCCTGTTATTTTTCAACTTAAAGTATAAATAACATCACCAAGGTCATTTTTTTCCCTCTCCTCTACTTATCCTCCAAAATGCTGAAAACAAAGCCAGAATGATGTTTATCTTTCTCGTGTAAAAGTTGAATGAGCCAAGTTGTNTGAGCCACCAATGCGAGCCATAGATGTAGTTTTAAGTTTTCCAGCAGCCAAATAAAAAAGTAAAAAAAAACCAAGTAAATTACCTTTAATTATATATTTTTAACCCAATAGTCCCTAAATATTATCATTTCAATGTATATTCAATATTAAAAAATTAACAATGAGATATTTTACATTTTTTTCATACAAAGTCTTCCAAATCCAGAGTGTATTTTATACATACAGCATATATCAACTCAAACTAACCACATTAAAAGTGTTCAATAGCCCCATATGGCTAGTGGCTACCGTATTAGTCAGTATAGGTCGAAGAGTCTCTGGAAAAATTTGAGAGTCTCAAGTCCCTAGAATGCCCGGCCTGTTGTCTTCTAGATCAGCTTCCCAAATCCTGTTCTTTTCCTCACCTTTTCCTCTCATTCTAAATTCTGTTTCCTCTCACACCTCAGTATGGCTACAACAGGACCATTTCCTGCATCACCTCACAAAAATAGTCTAGGTTAGATACAGGCCATGGAAGGGAATTTCATAAATATACTTGGGGAGAGAAAAAACAAAAGGGGAAATTCCATATTTGAGCAGCTGATGGGAGCTCCGAAAGTTATAAATTCACCTCATTGTTTTTGAGGAGATGGGACACTTTGTCAAATTCAATTCCCTACTCGCCCTCTAGAACTTATTTGAGACAGTGAGAGGACAGACACCCACCAGAAGCTGCAAAGTAGCCATTCCAGGGCCCAAGCTGCTGCGTGAGAGGGAAGGGTTGACTCCTTCAGAGAAGATTCTGGAGGCAGCTCACTCTGAGGGGTGCGGGGGGCAGGGTGGGCAGTGTGGTGGGCAACGAGGGGCCCGCATTTGTGTTCCCTCACGCGTCCTAAGGTACTCACCGGACTTCGACCCCCTCTGAAGAGTGGTGGCGGGAACAGCGGGGGCGGAGGGGGTGTCAGCAGGCAGCATGCTTTGTGGCTGCCTCGCTTCTTCTGATCCAGGCCAGGAAGGGCTGTTTAGAGAAAACTGCTGCTCATTAGCAATGCGGTCCGTGCTCGGGCCTCTGTCGTGCCCGTTGTACCCCAGGGAGACCCAGGCTGCCTGATTCCTAGAGTTCCGAATCTGATTCCTAACGTTTTACATGTGAGCACACCTCCTGCTCGCTACTTGAGGGAGTCCTCCCCTGGTCTTCACTAAGATACAACAAATAAGATAAACGAGCGGACGGTACAGACACTGTGATTGCTATAAGGTTCGTTTCTCCTTCTTCAGAGATTGACTTGTCACTTTGTAGATGGGACAAGGAATGCAAAGTTCAGATAGGCTCATAATGTTCCCCCAATAGGTGGGGAGAAGGAAGTCGTTGTTAATAACTTTGATACTGTGCTCAGAATTGTTCAGAGAGGGAGGCAGACAGGGCTGGAGGTAGCATCGATTACAAGAGACCATGAGCCATGAGTTAACACATATTTGACTCTAGGCTGTATGCACACATTTGGTGTCACCCATGCTCACTAGCCAGTGACAGTTAAATGTCTCAACACCCGAGTGTGAGGAGATGAAGAGGGGACCCTGGACTCTTATAGTTTCATTGTCACATGGAGTCTCTCAATACACACATTCCTGGGGAGAAGGAAACTGGGGGCCAGGGTGCAGTAGGAGTGAAAGAGGAGGAAGAATCGAGGGCTCGTTTGATGCTGCAGGGGACCTGGGGCAACAGTGGTCAGAACATGAGATGGAAAAGTCAGAGGAGGCACTGGTTTGTGGGGAAAGCTGCCAAATTTGGTGTGAAACATGTTCATTCCAGCACATTTCCAGGCACTGGGGTGGGCCTTGTGGGGGGAAGAAAGATGCGTAAACAGTGCCCCTGACCTGCAGATGGTGAAGCCTGTGGAGCTCGAGTGGCTGCCAAGGCCCTCCTGCTCACTTCCCAGCCGGCCCTCCGGCACCCACACTCATCCTGGGGACGCTTACTCTGTATCAGGAACTGCCAGGAGATGCCTCCACCAGGACGCTTTCCTCAACTCCCCAGGCCAAGGGTGAGGGGTCCGGCTATGTTTTTCTCTGAGTTTACCTCTTTTTTTTTTTTTTAGCTGAGCCATCCTGCCACCTGTTGGCAGCTCAGCG
Source organism: Hipposideros armiger (assembly GCF_001890085.2). Classification (NCBI taxonomy): domain Eukaryota; kingdom Metazoa; phylum Chordata; class Mammalia; order Chiroptera; family Hipposideridae; genus Hipposideros; species Hipposideros armiger. The sequence continues at coordinate 1,014,907 of NW_017731836.1, read as the reverse complement.
GCAGCTCAGCTCAGGCTGGACTCAAACCGCTTTTGCTCAGAGCTCAAACCTTTGAGCGAGCTCTTAACCAACTGAGCCACTCAGCCGGCCCTCTGAGTTTACCCTTATGTTAGCCTTGATTCATGGGGGTGAAACTGTTTCTTTGTATCTCCCTGACTAACCGGTGCTTTCTGGGAGGATGGAAGCCAGTTTTTATCCCCAGGGTCTAGCACAGTAACTGACATACACTAGATATTTCACGAACGCTTGGTCAATTAATTTTTAAAAACTTACTTCATGCCAGGCACCATTTAAATGCTTCACACATATAAATTTACCTGCCCCACAGCAACCCTGAGAGTTAAGTACTATTATTACTATCATCACGCTCAATTCACAGATCCATTCACTGAGGCAAAGCGGGGAAGTGACTTGCACAGGTCCTACAACTAGTAAGTGACAGAGCTGGGATTTGAACCCAGCAGTCTGGCTCCAGAGTCCTTCCTCTAGATCTCGACACTATAACTTCACGTGGGGGAACACGAGGTCAAGGGCTAAGAAGGAGGCAAGGGGCTCCCATAACAACAACCTGAGATTTACAGTATCCATGCTCTCCAACTGAAGGCCACCGGGTCTGCACCTGTCGTTGAACACAGCTGGCCCTACTGACTCATTGCAACAAGGGAGGGCGCATACCAGGGGGAACCGTGGGGCATCTCAATAACAGGGCGCGAGAAAGGATTTATTCTAGGATTTAGGCTTTTGCTTGTGGATGTTGGGGGAGCAAAGTCGGGCTTTGCTCTTCATTGGATGCTGCTGGGAAGCAAGTGCTAGCCTATGACTGAGTATCTCAATTCTCATCCAGAAGAAGAGGTGACCAGAATGAGGCAGAAGCTGTGGCTGGTAAAGAAGCGGTAGTCATGGGCCGGCCGAGTGGCGCGTTGGTTAAGAGCTGGCTTGGGATGCCAGAGGGCCCCGGCTCGGATCCCACATATGAGGGCCAGTGACACTGCCCTCTACAGCTAAGNGCCGAGTTGTGTGGTCACTAAATTCCTCTTGCCCTGAAATTCTAATCTCCTGAAGTCTCTTTTAGATTTCTGATTCTAGGGTTTGAATTGATTTACAATAACCTCCAGAAACTCTTAGCACCACTGGCCCAATGAATACTCGGTATATAAGACCCTATGCTAGGAATTAATTCATGACAAAAAGAAAGTACCAGGCTCCCAAGGTTAACAACTCAAGTATCTGCTGACTAGATAGGAACTGAGGGTTCTACAAGATGTTTACAACATCTTGTAGAAAGGATGAGTACAATATCTTGTAGAAAGGATGAGTTAATTTCTCTAATTTTTTTGAGCTCCCAGGCATGGTTCTGGTGTAGTTTTTAAGATCACCACAACTGAATCATTCTCAACAGGGTCAAGAAATAGCCTTGTTGGCTTTAGCCCTCACCAGGAAAAACAAACACTGCCTAAGTAAAGAACTAGATGACACAAGTCAGCAGGCTTCTTGAACCCCAATATAAAAAACTCTGGGTGGAAATCAGTAGTAGGGGAGAAAATGATGAAAGAGAGAGAAAGAAATGAAGGAAGGAGGGAGGGAGAGAAGGAAGGAAGGAAGGAAGGAAGGAAGGAAGGAAGGAAGGAAGGAAGGAAGGAATAAAGGAGGAAAACATTTTCCTTTTATTTTTCTGAGCCTAGTTTTTTAGGAAATTGGTGTTTGTGGCAGCACTGTGAAGCCACCACCATTCCACCCATTGTAAAACTTTGAAAATTGAACCAGATATTGTGACTTCAAAAGTTATCATGGAATTTGAATTATCCAAGTTGGAGCCCGTGTCATTCCTGAGTTCACTTGGAAAAGACCAGAATTGGCTTTATAGTGTTACCATGGTTCTGAACCCTGGCTACACATTAGAATCACGTGGAGAGCTTTAAAAACACAGCAGCCCCAGATGAGGAGGTCTGACTGCAGGGATGTGGGATCCTTACCTGCTTGCCTCTTTTTCCTGGTCTTCCTGTGGGTCCCCGATGTCCTGCTATACCAGGCTCACCCTTTGGACCCATTTCACCCTGGAAGGAAGAAAGAGAAACAACAGAAGAATTAGGGCATGTGGAACAAGCACATCTCTACAGGCCGATCCCATCATTGGCTACGAGAGCAATCTACTTGATCATTCCAGATCATTCCCAAGTGGGCTGCATTGGGAGAGTGGAAGAGTGATGTGAGGCCACGTGAAAGTTAGATAGGTTTTTCATGGGAGAGGAAGGAAATGAGAAGGTTACTGCGGGTGGGTGATTTATTATCTTTGAGAGACAGCTGCCGGGAAACACACATTTTGAAGTCCCCAATCACCATCCGGAATGGCAGAAGTGGGAGGCTCTTGCATTTCAGTCACATGTGTGCCTGTGACACTACAAGCTGTTAGGGAAAATGCTTTCTCTTTTAATTGAAATTTTATGTTATGTTTTCTTTGTTTTTAGCACAAATTCAAATCTATGGCTTTTTGAATGACTAGACACAGTTTTTACAACTCTCACCTTTGGGAAGTTTCTGCTCACATAATGATGTTTACATAGGCTGGCATATTTCCCTACTCTTTTTAAAAATTGGTTTNATAGATAGATAGATAGATAGATAGATAGATAGATAGACAGATAGATATATGGTTGTAGGAAAAGTCATGATGCATTTTTCTATGTTTTTCATTGATATATATATATACACATTTTTTTTTCCAAAAGGGCCTGTGGGGTAAACCTTTTTATATGAAGCCTGCCTGCAAAATAATAAAATGGCACATACCAGATACATGTGGAAATCTGCCACTTTATAGGCATACCCAATGCACAAGCATGCGCGCACGTGTACACACACACACACACACACACACACACAATATTCCAGCTCATAAAGACAGGCCATTAGTGCTTAGCAGTAAGCACTGTTGTTTTAACCAGCTTAGTAAAGACTATAAGCTATAGCAGGCGTCAGCAAGCTTTTCCTGGAAAGGACCAAATAGTAAATATTGTAGGATCTGTGCCATAGTACATGAAAGCAGCCATCGACAATACATAAAGGAATGAGTGTGGCTGTGTTGCAATAAACTTCACTTACAAAAAAAGGAGGCAAGCTGGATTTGGCCCACAGATTGTAGTTTGCTGACCCCTGAGCTATAGCCTTCAAAAGAAAGAATATTTCGCATATTCATTCATTCATTTACTGCTTCATTCATTCAGAAACACATGTCGAATATCAAATGTGCACTAGATACTCCTGAGACACAAATGGTCCTACATAAGGGCCCTGAACAGGGATAGAGGATCACTCTGCCAGGTTCTCCCCTGGAGGGCAATCCTTGCAACCTGAGGCAGCGGCCTGCTGAGCAACCTCAGGTTCACTGGCCCAAGCACCAGCTCACCACAACAGAGCTGCCTGCAGAATCTAATTCATAATAAAAGTTTCCGGGACTTTCCTGCAGCTGTCAGCAGGTGTCATATTCACAGTATTTTGTCTTAATTGCAGCTCTGGGATTTATCAGCCAGGCCAGAAGACCGGTTCTGGAATACGGCCTCCCTGGGCACTGTTCCAGAAGCTTCTGTCCCCACTGTTGGCACATGCAGGCCTGTTCCCTGCTGACCCCTCCCAAAGCAGGTTCTGCTTTGCATCTGTCCCCTGCTGTGTTTCCCACCTGTGTTGTGCAGGGAGATTGTGTGGCCTGGATAACTCAGGACCCTTCCCAAGGACCCAGAATTTCCAGTGGGAGCCAAAGACACCTGCATGTTTAGGGGCAGAGTCTAGGGTCCTACCAGCCCCAGGGCACCTCAAGTCAGCTGTCGCACCCAAGCCTTGGTGGGCAGAGAAGTAGGTTGGAGGACATGGGTTCTACCTTCCCACTGACCAAGACTCTCTCCTTCACCAAACTTTCGTCAGGCTCTCAACAAGGCTTTGAACTTGGGCTTCCATGGCCGTCCTTGCAGAGTCCAGTTTTAGCAAGAATCCTGCTAAGTCAGTTTAGATAGACTCCCCACCAGAAGAGCCCTATAACAGATTCTGCTTCAGCCCACAAACATTTATTGAACCCTTACTGTGTGCCAAGCCCTTGCTCTTGGATACAGAGATGAATAAAGGTACAGAGATGAATAAGTCTGTCTCTGGAGGGAAAAGAGTTTTCATCTCATCTGCTAACTTGAACTGAGTGGTACAGATTTCCTGGGACACTGTGTTAAGAAGGACTCTGAGGAAAGAGGATCATGACTAATTAGTATTGTCCTCCCTGAAATGAGAGGAAGGAGTGACACCTGTGCTGCATACTTGCTGACCCTTGTTTAACAAAATCCTCATCATGAAACGATGACAACACTGGGCTCAGCACTTCCCATGTAATATCACATTTAATTCTACTAGCACGATTATTCTCACTTTACAGAGAAGAAAGGGGCTCGTGGAGAAGCCAAGTCACCCAGTCTAGGCCACATAGCTGGTACAGAACTGGGGTCAGAGTTCAAAAGGAATCGTGCACACAGTCCTGTGAGAAGGTGCTTTCCTGGTGTCCATCTTGCCCAGCTCCCCTGACCAGTTGCACCCCTCCTGCTGTTCTTTCTTAAGGCTCTTGGGGAGCAAGATGGTTTCCCACTGACCTGGCCCTTCCCTGACAGGCTGGTTCTCTCTAGGCCTAACTCCCAGACACTGACTACATCACAGGACCTCCTCAGGTGAGGCTGTAGTGAGAAAGCTAGTACCTGCCCCCCCCCACCCCGAATGTGTGCTCCCACTTCCACAGGCCAGGGCTGTTCCTGAGAAGTGGCTGCACTTGCCAGACCCCTGCAGGGCGAATAGCTGGGAGCATGTGGCTCTTCTTTCTAATGATTCTGGCTGGATGCAGAGGACTGAGCCCTGGGAGATGGAGGAGTCACAGAAAGAAAAAGAGCCCATGCCCTGAGATCCCAGCGTGGAGGTGAGCTGCCCCCAACCAGGGACTCTGGACTATTGGGGTAGCAGAAAATAAAATTTGATTCGATTAAGTCACTGAAAAGTGGGTGCTTGTTTGCTACAGTGGACAGTCTTACCCTAACCCAGTAGCGAGGTGCCAGCTGTGGGAAACATCCCATGAGCATTCGATAGCCTTCTCTGAGCCCCAGAACATCCCCACAAGGCACACATTAGCACTGTCATCTTCATTTTCATACAAGGCTCAGAGATTCAGGGATGTACCTAAGGTCATACACAGCCAGTAGGTAGGAGGCTAGGAGTGAGTTCAAATGTCTGACCCTGGAGACTTCTGGAGATTTCAGTACTGGCACTAAGTGGTGACCTCCCACCCCCACGTCCCCATCAGCCAGAGACAATGAGCAGGGAACCTCAGAGAAAAATGGCGGGTGTCATCTCAGCCAGCTGGAGTTGGAGGAGTTTACCAACACCCAGTTCCGTGTCTTTCTAATCAAGCTTTACAGTGACGCATCTTTAGGTCCCAGTTCCCTGGTTTGTAAATTCACATTGTAAGATAGCGGGCAATCCTAGTTGCCTCCCTCATATCCCGGCCCCAGAAGGGGTTCTCTCATGTGTGCTGGTGGCCTTCCAGCAAATGTGCATTCCCCTCCTCTGGTGAATAGTTTAGTCTTCACAGGGGACAAGGCTCTGCAACTCATTTTGAAATCCATCAGAAAACAAGATGGAAGGGTAAGCAAATGTATGATAAACACAGCAAAATGATAAAGATGGCAGAATCTATGAGGTGGGTGTGTTGGTTTGCTAGGGCTGCCTAACCAAGTAACTTGGGGCTTAAACAACAGGAATTTATTTTTCCCAGTTCTGAAAACTAGAAGTCCCAGATAAAGGTGTTGAAAGGTTTGTGTTTTTTCCCAAGGCCTCCTTCCGTGGCTTGCAGATGGCTGCCTTCTAGCTGTGTCCTCACATGCCTTCCCTCTGAGTATCTCTAGTGTCTCTCTGTGTCCAAATTTCCTCTTCTTATAAGGACACCAATCAGATTGGATCAGGACCCACCATAACAGCCTCAGCTAACCTTATCACCTCTTTAAAGGCCTATCTCCAAACACAGTCACATTGTGAGGTACTGGGGTTAGGGCTTCCACTTATCAATTTGCGGGGGGGGGGCGTGCACAATTTGACCGGTAACAGTGGGCATATTGCCGTTCCCTGGACAAATCTTTCCCCTTTTTTTCTGAATGTTTGAAATTTTCCATAATAAAAAATAAAATAATTTTAAGTAGGCAACAGAGAGCCAAAAGATACCTTCACAAGGGTTAGGATTAGCGGGTGCGTCGGCCCAACACCCCTGTTGGCACATATCTGAGGGCCCCTGGAGCTGCACAGAGCTAGGGTACCAGCGTTGCCTGGGGGAGCCTGCAGCCACTCCTCAGGAGACCTTTGAGCAAGTAATTGAATCTCCACGAACAACATGAGAAGGATGTTCTCCTCTGCCCTTATAGGGATGCCTTGAGGAGGAAAAGTCTGCCCTACCTACAAGGATGAAGGCAAATCATTCCATATTGTCATTATTTTATAGTAACTTATATATCAACAGTGGCTCCTTTGATTGTACACAGATTCAAGGAGACAAACCCATCCCTCTTTTCCTCCCACAAGGGAAATTTTTGGACTTTATCTAAAGGAAGGCATCTGCTTTTTTAAGTTCAAGTTCTAATTCGACCAGATGACATGTGGTAAGTAGAGAGGAAGGAGGAGACAATGTTATTAGGAGCCAAGGGAACATCAAGAAACCTCCCCAAGGCTGGCTGTGTCTTGGCTCTGAATTTGATTACAGCAGCCAGCATAAATCAGCAAGCGCTATTAAATCTTTTGCTACAGCTTGACAGGGGAGGCCAAGATGCTAGAGTTATTCAGGCGATCTGGCCGTAGGTCAGAGACAAAACCGTCCAGCTGCATGGGGCCCAGAGGGTGGGTTATTTCCAACACCCTCTGACAACTGGGGCTGAGTGGAAAGGCCCTGTGTTTCCAACCATTACATTTCCACACCTTCATTTTTCCACGGTGACATCTTAGCTCTATGGACGCTTGTGATTTAAAACTTTGTGGCTCACTTACCCCTTTCCCTAAAGTCCCCCATCCCCGCCCCACCACCTTTAGTATTTGCTGTCTGAGGGTTCACAGCCAGTGGGACGGAGGGAGCAGGGTCCCTGGGAGCCCCCAGCTGCCCACTGGCACAGACAGACATTTCTACCCATTGGTCTCACTCAGTCACTCAAACCCCTGAATTCCAGAAAGTGGGGACCACAGGCTTACCCTGTTGACCTCAACGGAGCAATAGAGCTTCTCAGTTGAACAAGTTGGAGAGATCAACCGTAGGCTTTTTGCAGGACTATAATTGTATGATTCTACTATTCTGGAAATTCTCTGAGCTCTCAATTCCCATTGCTAATTTGGATCTAACAGACTTTTAAAGACAGAAGAATCCCACCCTGTGCTCCACATGATAGGCTCTGTTTTGTATGAACATATGGAATTTTGTTTAATTGCTTAGAACAGGTAATACATTTATGTGATTCAAAATTCAAAAAAGTATAAGGTGTACATGAAAACTTTCCCACATTTGTCCCAGTTCTAGTTATTTATTCTCAATTGCTTAGTCTCCTGTGTACATTTCCATGACTATTCTATGCATACAGAACAAACAGGTAGGTCAATATTTTCCCCTTGTACTCAAAGGATTACTTGTAATATAATACTATACACATGGTCTTTCTCTGTTTCTTCATAGTATTTCTAAGAGATCACTCTGTGTAACTACGTATAATGCATCCACATTTCTTTCTATGGCTACATACTATTCTTTCACTTGGAAGAACCATGACTTGTTCATCCTGCCCCCTACTGATGTGCTTTTGGATAATTGGCAAACATTTAAATCCTAATTCATTTGTAATTTATTCTGGTAGAAGATGTAAGTTTGTTTGTTTGCTTGTTTTCCAGAAGACATTTTATCTGTAACCTAAAGCAGACCAAAAAAACACAAACAAACAAACAAAAAAACCCAAAACATTCTTTAAACTACCTTTATGTAGCTTGCAAACATTAACCATCACAATATTCAGTAACATGTACTGAACACTTGTAATGTGCTAAGCACTGGCCTACAACATGCTTCAAGCCTGTTAATATTTTCTCTATTTGACAGCTCAGTAAACTGAAGCTCAAAGATGTGCCCAGGTAAGTGGAGGGTTGTGATTTGGACCCAGATCAGTTGTCTCCTTATTATAATTGCTCTGCTCTCATATAAATTCCAACTACTTGTGTGTCTGAGACACCACAACAGTGGTATACATTGCTCCTCATTAATTATTTCATCTGTGTCATTTTTTTTTNTAAGAGGCAGGAAATGTAAAGAAGGGCCTCTCTCCACCCCTGTGGGGTGTCCCCGCTCTCCCGTTGAACTGGAGGGAGGTTTCAGACCATCCTGTCACCCTCTCACCAGCATGTTCAGCAACTTGCTCCCCTTCAGAACTTTCCACAGCGAAACCCACTTTCCCTGCCTGATGAACAGTGAAGCAGACCTCTTTTTGTTGTACTTGGATGGACTCATTTGTTACTAATGCCTATTTTTATTACTTCTAGGTACTTACTTTCTGCCCTAACATTCCAGGAAGTCCCGGGAAGCCCTGCGAAGAGAATAACAAATATAGTGACCACCTCTGAAATAATGCTTGAAAGGGCTGTGGAAGAGCTTGATCAGGATTTTCAAGATAGAGCCCTGTCAGCCAGCCAGCCAGTCAATCAGACAGACAGCCAATCAGTCAGTCAGTCAGTCAGTCAGTCATCTCATAAGGTGAGGGTGGGCAGGGGCTGCCACTTCCATTGTAATTTATTACTTCTATGCAATAGCCATTACCTTTTCTCCTTTGGGACCCAAGTCACCCTTTTCACCTCTAGATCCCTACGAGGAAACCACAGGAGAGAGTCAATGAGTCAAAACTGTGGGAAAAAATTGGAAGTGAAAGTTCCCTAAGCCACCACCCTCATTTCACAGGCAAAGAAACAGGCTCAGAGATTAAGTGACTTGCCCAGGGAAGGAATTCTTTGCATTCTACCATCCATTTGGACCCCAACGACCTCTTCCCTTAATAAAGGACAACTCACAGAAAATGCTGGGTCCCAGATCCTCTCTCATCCAAAGAAAATTTGTCCCCAGGTTCGGGATGGGTTTCTTGTTTAGTTTTGTTTTTTGACAGATAAAAACGGTTGTGTGGTGAAAGCGTGGTCTAAAGACACACATCTGCCATCTTCCTCCAGCACCCCCATGCAAACTGCGCTCACTGTGCACACGGCACAAGCTTCAGTTGCTCATCTACTCCAAGTAAGGGGCCTCTACCTCCCCTGGGGGCTCCTCCCTAACCCGCTTGCCCTGCCTCAGGGGGCCCCTCACTTCTCTCTCAGCCCACTGATAAAAGATGGGGGAATATCTAGGAACGGTCACTGCAGTTGCTGAATAAAGAGAGACCTGGGCTCATCCTCTGCTCATCACTGACCCTGCAGCCGATAGCCCAGACCAGGCTCTGGGAAGCCAGCAGAGACAAGCACTAACCTTCTCCCCTCTGGATCCAGGGTAGCCCTAGAAGAAAGAAGAGGTGCATTTACATCAGTCCTGTAGGACCTCTGGGTTTGATGTGAGAGTGGAAGGAATCCCTGAATGTGGTGGTGAGAAGAGTCTCATGGCGTTGGAAGTTTTGGCGTGAGTGGCTGCATTAAACACAGATGCCCCTGAGACTTGTGTTTACACCAGGCCTAAAAAGAACATCGCTTTTCTTACCACCCCGCCCCACCCCCCGCAAAAGGACTGAAAAAAGATTTCGATCTGTCTTGTCCAGAACAGCAGGAATGGTATCCCTACATCCTGTGTCCCCCAAAGTCTGGTAAAGACAAGTACTCTGGCATTGAGATGGCCAATATCTGTGACAGTCCCGGCAGCCCACCCAGTCCCCATCTTTGTAAGTAACAGCTGCTTCACAGCCTTAGTGAGAAGACCTGGGAACCCACACACTGACCTTGGAGCCTATTGGTCCTCTTGACCCTGGCAAGCCCATCAGACCCAAGTCACCTTTTTCACCCTGTGGGAATCAGAAGAAGGGGGG
>NW_017731836.1:990146-1001844 GCF_001890085.2 Hipposideros armiger | reverse complement strand
TCTCCCAGTGGCTATCTTCCTTGCTGTAACAACTAATTCCTGCAACCTGCGACTGTGGGATTTGCCTATGGCCAACTGGAGCTGCCCAGCAATTTATGTGCTTCCCCTTCCTGCAGGCAATAGACCAGCTTCCTTACCTGCAGGTGGGACGCACTTTGTGGTACAATTCTTACTCCAGAGCTCCCCTTGGGATCAGGCTGAAGCTGGGTATGGCCTGATACCACTCCCACACGGGGCTTCTGCCCCTGCCCCACCTGGCTCCCCCTCCCCTCAGGCTCCTTTTGAGAGCGCTTCCTTAATAATTAATTTCACTTGCACACAGCATGTGCCACCTGTGTCTCCGTTTCTAAGGAACCTAACCTAAGCCAGGGGCTGTGAAGAGTAAGTAAGCCCTACAAGAAAGAGTGGGTCAGGGACTTGGGGTCTATCATGACCTCTGCACCCCTGGGCTAATTTCAGTGAGCCTCACTAGAGATGTGGAAGGCTCAACCCCTAAACCAGGGATCACAGATGCTGGCATGTGTGCTCGTTTCTCCTCTCACCTCCCACATCCATGGCACACATCACTAATAACTCATGGCCCTCGTTGGTTCTGAGTGTGAAGACCATGCTAGATTCCTTCCCAGCTCAGCACTTCAGACAACTGCTGTCCCTTGGCCAGAGCTATCATCCGTGCCCTAATTTGTTGCAACTTTGCCTCGCAAAGGTCTGTTTGAGGTTCTTACTGATAGTGGAAGTATTTGAATAAAACATTCAACCAAAAAAAAATAGTAACTTATATTTAGAACCCTAGGCATCTTTCCGGACCAAAGGTTTGCACCTCCTTCTATCACCAAGGCCTACAATTTCAGTGCCATTGTCTACTNCTCCAGGTTGAGCTGTTGTTCAGCATCTTAGCTGTGGAGGGCAGTGTCACTGGCCCTCATATGTGGGATCCGAACCGGGGCCCTCTGGCGTCCCAATCCAGTTCTTAACCATCACGCCACTCGGCCGGCCCTCATCTGTGTCATTTTGATGTCACAAATAGACTATGTGATCCTTGAGTTAGTCTGTTTTATGAATCTTCTTATTCAATATAATAGGTATATAGTAGGAGGTGCAATAACTATTGGTCATTTGATGGGAAGTATATCAAAAGCTACATATCTTAAGTAATAATCATAAATAATTTAGAGACATAGTGACAGATTTATACATGGTAATAATAATAATATGAATAAATTTAAATGGATTTTACTGCCTCATTTAGAAAAAAAAAAGGAGCAAAATACAAAGTGGCAGCAGATGGGTACATGGTCAGAAAATTGAACATCTTTGCCAAATCAGCCACCATCTGCTGGCATTCCATATTTAATCACATTCATATTTAATCACATTCCTCTGATTGCCCAGGAGGACCCACCCTGGCAGGCCTGGTGACTTGGCATCTGCTGTCCATTTTGAAGGGGCAAGACTATCATTCTATACAAGACAGATGCTGTGTGGACAGAGGGTCCCATTCTCCTGACATGGATGAATTGCATTATGGGAAGTAGCCTGTTTTACCAGCTAGGTTGCTCACAGGATTATACAATTTCCAAAGGGTGGACGCTCTCAGGACTGCAGTACCTGGGAGGGTTTCCCAGTCAGCTCATCCCTGTCTGGGGAAGTGAGACGCTTTCTCCCTCACAGCTATAGGGAGCCCTGCCTATGGGTGAACTTGCCCATCGAAAGCCTTTCTGCTGAGGGCTCAGTCAGTACACTGCTATCCTCAGGTGTGAGCCTGTGCTTTCCAAGTTGTGAAAGTCTAGTGTCACCCCTCAAGGCACAACAACCCCTCAGCACACAGTCCACTAGCTCAGAGCTAGGCCCTCCCGTGCTTTCTCCTTTAATCCTCACAATAAGCCCCAGAATTACCTTCTGTTACATCCCCCTTTTCCAGATGAGAAAAACTGAGGCCCTGACATTTAAGGTCCTATGAGGCTGGGCTTCTGAGCCGTGAGACCTCCAATTCCACAGCCCATGCCCTCTGATTTCCCCTGCTCGGCCATGGGCTTTTGATGGAGACCCTGAATTCTGCAGCTGGACTCTTCAGCGTCAGGAGCAAATCTCCCCAGCCACCGAATAAGTGGGATTAGAGGAGAAGCGAAGCATCCTAGGAGGAGGAAAATGGCCTGGACTCTGAACCTCTCACCATCATTTGGAACAATGTTGCAACCAGTAACTGAGGGCTTATGCTCCAGGCTTAATGCAAAGCTCTGTACCGATTAGCTCGTTGAATCCTCACTGCCATCTAATGAGATAGGTATTCTTGTTATCCCCATCCTACAGAGGTGGAAACTGAGGTGTTAAGAAATTAAACCAAGACCACTTGGCCAGGATCACTCAGCTAGTGGATCTGAGAGATTCCCCCGAAGTGCTGAGCTTGAACCCCACGCCTTTCGCTCTCACATCATGGATACTTGGGTGCCAATGCTCAGAAGAGAAACACGTGCCAAGGCCCTTTCATTGTGTAGGTGCTAAGTCTGTAAAGTAGCAAGCAACTTATTAGCCACAAAGTCAGAGAGAAAGTCTAAAGCTAAAAGGATCTTGGAAGTCTGGTCCATCCTTTCATTTTACAGATGAGGAAACAGTCTCCCAGAGAGGAAATGGCTTGTCCAACATACATGTGTGTCCTAGGAGTTACTGGCAGTTCCAAAGAAATAACCCAAGTGTCCTGAATTTGACCTCAGTGCCTTAGCACTGGGCCACAATGCCTCTCAAAGACCATTAGTAAACAGGCAAATTGTGAAACCCACTGACTCTCCAGCGTCCCCACACCTCCTGCTACTTGGAGCTGAACAAGAGAGCCTTAGCAGCAATCACCATGGCAGCCAGGTCTACGCATGTCAGGAAGGAAGGTACGCTCTTACTTTCAGGGCCGCCCAGCAGAAAAAGTTCCGGCCAGGGCAGTTGACTGGGATAATAAGGGAAAAAAAAGAAAAGAAACCATTTACCCCAGATATTCTGCAGAAAGCATTTCCAGGGCCCAAACTGTCCAGACAGCCATCTTGGCTTTCCACTTCTCACTTTCTATGGGCGGACACGGAGCGTGAAAGAGCGTGTCACCTAAACCCACACCACTCCCTCAGGACCCTGCTGCTCCCCGGACACAGAGAACATTCATTTTTTCCACCATTTACTTTCCCTACCATGACCTTGCCTGACACAGCTCTCAGAAAGACAAACAGGAGGGGAAAGGGTTGTGGTCCTCACGTGGCACCCCCCTAAATCCTAAACACTAACCCCAACAGGGGAGAATTGGGTTTCTGGCTGACCACAGAGAATTGGGAAGCCTTTTGGGGGCCACCCCGGTATGGATGATTTCTGTTTGGGCACAAAGGGGCAACCCAGTTTCTTTCTTTTTTGTTTATTTATTTGTTTATTTATTTATTTATTTATTTATTTATTTATTTATTTATTTATTTCGCTGAGCCATCCTGCCACCTGTTGGCAGCTCAGCAGCAGCTCAGCTTGGGCCAGGAATTGAACCGCTATTGCTCAGAGCTCAAACTCTTGAGGAAGCTCTTAACCAACTGGCCCCAACCAGTTTCAATCCTCAACAATAATGACCTACCCCACAGGTCCCTCACACAGTGGACAAGTTCAAACACTTGAACAAACCCTGGGTCACAGTAAAGTAAGAAAGCCCCGGTCGGGCAGGTAGGTCTCTACAGGTAGAATGGCCATTGTCACCCCATCCCCTCCCCTCCTGGGTCCCCAAGAAGCCCCATGCCAGGCCTAAGACCCCTGGAAGGTCCCTCCAGGAACATGTGTCCCAAGAGAGAACTACCAGGTGCAGCAGGAAGGCTCCTCGGGCCTTCTGCAGACTTCTCAGAAAGACACCAAGAGGGCCGAGTGCGTGGCACGACAGGACGAGTGGGGACAGCGGTAGGGGGCCTGGGAGGGGAGAAGCCTGTCTGACCTGCATTCGTGTTTCTTTCTTTTCTCTCTTGTTTCAGACCCCAGCTGGTTTATGGTGGAAAGCTGTCAGCAGCCACGAGGCCTCTCCTTCAGCTGTCGCCAGCTCCCAACACACAGTCACGCTTGTGCTTATGTTGGTTGCTGTGGAGACATAAGTGCAGGTTTGAATGGAGCTGAATGCTCCTGGGCTGGGAGATGGAATAGGGCCAGGTGTATTTTTAAAGCCATGTGGGAAAGCCAGTCACCACGAGAAGAGAGTCCTTCCCTGGCTTACGTGTCCCTACTTTAGGGACTGATTCACAAACACAAAATGAATAAAAGCTGAGCCCCTCTTTTTACCTTAACTCGCTGGATATTTTAAGCAAAGTTATTGTTTGGGTTGTACTTGGGACTTTTGCCTTTTGACACAAATGCATCTTAGGGGAAATCATGACCTCTTGGCATGTGGACAGACACTGTGAGGTGCTGGGAAAAAAATGATAGAAAAGGATTACTATACATGAGGCATTATTTGAAGTACTTTATATTCATAATTAGCCCCCTTAGACTTCAAAACCAACCTATGAGTTAAATCCTACTTTTAGCCCCATTTTCTAGATGGGGAAACTGAGGTACAGAGAGGGTGATTTGCCTGCCCAACATCACAAAGCTAAGGGAAACACAATATTTGAACCCAGGCAGCATGTGGCTAGATGCCCTACTCCTAATCACTAGGCCTTTCTGCCTCTGCAATGATTTGGGGGTCAGAAAGTCCTGATTGGGGATTTTGGCCCTAGCACTGTGTGATCTCAGGCAAGTGACTGTACCTCTCTGAATGTTAGTTTCCTTTTTGGTAAAATCAGGGGGACGGGGTAGTAATGGCTTGTGAAATTGTTGCGAAGATTAGAAGTCATATACTTAAAGAATCTAGCGGAGAGAAAGTGCTCAGTGCAGGGCAGGCAGCTTTATTAGTGTTAATGGGACTCCCAGAGCAACTGGATGCCAGCTCCTGTATCAGAGCAGGGGGTGCTGAGCTGTAACTGCCACTGCCCAGGAAGGGCGGGTGGGGCAGGCAGGCAACTGTGTGAGGGCCAGCAGAACCACAGCTGCTCTCATCAAGTATCCATGGCAGATGCCGTCTCTTCCCTGTCCATAGCCCTGAGCATTCATCAGGCCCTAGGGGCTTCCAGCTCCTGCCACAGGCACCTGTGACTATGCAATGGGCTTCTCCAGCCATGGGGATTGCTTGGTCAAGCATGTCCCCAAGAGGCTGGTGGATAAACATCCCAGCCCCCAGCCCCGTGAGGTCCCCAGGAATCTGCTCATGAACCCCCTGGTATGACCTGCCTGCCCTTCTTTACTTTGCTTTCCCAAGCCCCACTGGGATCACCTCCCAAATAAAGTACTTGCACCCAAATCCTTGTCTCAGGGTGTGCTCTAGGAAGGAGCCCAAATGAAGTCAGTTTATGTACCTGGACCTTTGACTCTGATGTCACTTACAAAAGCACTCATGGCCCCCAAAGAGGTCCAGATCCTAACTCCTGGAAGCTATAAATGTTACCTTATAAGCAGGTGTAATTAAATTAAAAAGTTAAAGATGGGGCGGTTATCTGGATGGGCCCTAAATGTAATCACAACTGTCTTTACAAGAAAGAAGCAGAGGGGGCCGGCCAAGTGGCGCGATGGTTAAGAACTGGCTTGGGAGGCCAGAGGTCCCCGGTTCGGATCCCACATATGAGGGCCAGTGACACTGCCCTCCACAGCTAAGATGCTGAACAACAGCTCAACCTGAAGCTGGGCTGCCGTGCGTCGCCGACGACGGCGTAGGCTGCAGCCCCTGTGGCAGTGGGTTGCCATGGGCTACCGTATGTAGCCAGCAGCCAGCGTGAGTGGCCAGCAGCCTCCTCCACAACTAGACTGAAGAACAAAATGACAGCAACTTGTCTGTTCCCCTTCCCCCAACTCCCCAGCACTGTTCCCATCCCCCAAAATCCCCAATAAAAATCTTTAAAAAAAAAAAAAAAGAAAGAAGCAGAGGAAGATTTGACGCAGAAGAAGAAGGCAACGTGACCACTGAGTGGGAAACCAATATGGGAACCCAGAGGCAAACTTGAGCAGTGGTTCTGAGCGTGTCTGAGGACCAGCACCGTATCAGCACCACCTGGGAGCTAGACATGCAAACTCCCGGGCCCCACTCCAGACCGATTGGATCAGAAACTCTGGGGGTGGGCCCAGCAGTCTGTGTTCTAACAAACCTTTAGGTGATTCTGATGCTGGCTGTAGTTCAATGGTTAACCCTGGTTAGACATTAGAATCACCTAGAGAGCTTTCAACACTCTGTGCCTCATCAAATGCCCCGGAGATGCTGATTGATTTTATTTAGTCTGTTCAGCCTGGACACTGGGCTTCTGTAAAGCATCCCATTCTAGAGCTGCACTGTTTCTCTATGGCTGTGGCAGCAGTGGCTGTGGATCTGAGGAAAGCAGGCTTGAGTGTGGTGAACGGCAGTGTGGGGGCTTGGCCCTGGGTTTCTGAAGGGAAAGCCTCCTACCTCTCACACCCACCTCTCTCTGTGTCTAAGCTGGAGATGAATCTACTGCTTTAATTAGAGGCTTGGGGTGGGGAGAAGTGGCAGAGATGGGACCCCTGGAGAGCCCTCTAAGAACCTTCACTGATGATTATATTATCTAAAGGAAATATGGGGAGCTAAATCGGAGGAGATGGCTGGGAAGCGCATTATGGAACATTAAACAACAGCTGATCAACATCAGACAGAAATAAATGGCCCATAATCTACTGCCAAGAACATGATTGGTTCCCAAGTAGGGGCCTGGCTGGCTTCCAGTCAGGGGAGCCCAGGGCTAGACAGCAGGTCCTACAGGCCACAAATCGCCCGCTCTGGGTCATATCCCAGCAGCCAACTGGCAAGGATTCCGGCACCCAGACAGAATTCATGTTCTTCTACATGACTCACTCTACAGGTTTGGTTTTGGGTCTTCTCACCATCTGGTCTCTGAGAACTTGACCCAAACATCATCTGGAGAGCTCCTGCCTGTCTGAGAAATCCTGTATTGGAAAAGGGAAGCCACATGTGTCTGTTTGGGTATAGGGTAGGTGGGCTCCTAATGCCTGAAGAGAATGTCTTTGAAGTGGTGGTACCTGACTCCAGGAAGGCCTTATGCCCCAAAATGCCATGGTTGAAACTCGTCTTAGCTAGAGGATACCTTAGGGGATATCCCTGTTAAAACACAAATACCTTCAAAGAAAAGATAAACCAGTATCCTGGCAAGTCATGCACACTTTAGATTGGTCATCTTTAATCTTTTGCTAAGAGCCTCAGGCATTGCTATCCTAAGGAGAAGGTAGGCGGGAATAAAGAACAAAGAGTCAGTCCAGTAATGACTATGTATGGTGCCAGGTGGGTACTAGACTTATTGGGGTGATCACTTTGTAAGTTATATAAATGTCTAATCACTATGTTGTATACATGAAACTAATATATTTATATCAACTATATTTGGAAAAAAAATTTTTTTTTAAAGAATCTAGAGTTGAGTTTTCAGAGGATAGAAGGGTAGCCTATGGGGCTTTAACAGCTAATGTCACTATTTAGCCATGGTCATAAGTAGATTCGGTCTACATTGGTAAAAGCCCCCGACTTAGAGTCAGAGGGCAGGATTCCAGTCTCCAGCTTTCCCCCATACCACTGTGTGATCTTGGGCAAGTCACTTAACCTCTCTGAATCTCTATTTCCTCACCTGAAAAGTGGGAGTGATGCCACATCCATCCCAGAAGTGCTGTGAGAATTACATAAATTGAAGTGTGTGGAAAAGGTCTGCCTGTCTATAACTATGATTGTCCTTGGGTCTGTGCCAGGATTCTAGAAACTACAACTACTGGGCTCCATCTGTGAATGGATGTTGGAACTGAGTCAATCCACAGACCCACGGCGAGCCCAGCCAGGGCCAGCCAAGCCCAGGCTCAATCAGCTGACCCCTAGTTGACCCACAAATATATGAACTTCAATAAGAAGTGATGGCTGTTTAAGCCATTGAGTGTGACTGTGGTTTATTACCCAACAATGGTTAAAACAATATACCAAAGTTAGGGCTCCTGACATTTAAAATTTTAGGGCCATGTTCAAAAGAAACTATTCTGAAATATACATGACACTCATCTGCCTTCTTAAGCAAAATCAAGTGAACACAACTCAGTCTTCATCACAGTGAGAGCCAGGTCTTGTGCTCTAGGTCAGTGATGCCATCAGGGGTTACATACAGAAGCGAGGCTCCAGGAATAATTCTAGCCTACTATTCTCTTTGATCTCAGAACTATTCCCTAATTCTTTATTAATTTTCTTGTAATCAGTTTTACCAGCTGTCTTTTCTGTTGTTGTCATTGTGTGTCTCTTAAGCCTCAGCATCGCCCCCTGCCAAAAAACCCCCCAAAAACGAATGTGCTACAGCTAATTCACTACCTTCAAGAAACCTGCTATCTAAGCCTGTTAGAATGGTTTCCAAAGTAAGAGGTAATAGGCTTTGAATAAGGGCCTGAGATTGTTTTCTGTGAATCCAATGCATGTGTTTTAGTGCTCAGATTTCTGTCATCAATTTTGGCTTCTTGGATGGTTTTTTTTTTTTTTTTGCTCCCTTCCTGGTTCTCCTCTGGGACCCGGCAGTGGAGGTTGCCAGGTAACGAGCATCTGGTCCAGGTAGCAGGTGCTGTGTCTGACGTTGTTGGAATACTGACTTTCCTGGAGAGAGTGACAGTAAGAACTAGCCTGCAGGCCTGTGAGAGCTCTTCCTCCATCACAGCCCCTCTCTGGAGAATTGGGCACGTGCTGCCTGTGCTGCTTGGGTTTCAATAGCGAGTGACCATGAGTTCCCCCAGTGCCTCTGGGCAGCGTCCTACTTGTTTCTGTGTCCCCTGTAGCACTTGGTACAGTGCCAGGCACGCAGTAGGCATTCACTAAGGCATGGTAGATGGGATGAAAGGATCTTCCAGGTGGCCCTCGTTTGTATGTGCACAGGGCTTGTCTTCTTCAGAAGAGTAAGACTCTACCAGCTTCTGAATATGGAATATTTCGCATCAAATTGTTGGAAAATGTTTTCAAAGGAATAAAGTTCTCCTGTGTCAAGGGAAAGTTCCCATTTCAGGATGTAAGTTTATTTGTGAACTGTGCTATCAGGAAACCCTGGCAACTAAATAAAGGGGACAAAGCCAAGTGACCCTATAGGAGAAAGTAGGTATTTTTGCTCCGTCGAGCTGTCACCTTCATGATTCCCGGCTACCTCTGCCCCACTGTTTTACCAAATGTCTAAAAAGCACAATCCCAACCAGAAGGTCTGGACCTAGCAATTCATGAGGAAGTGCCTATGGATGTGTGGGCTAGCTATATTATGTTCCCACCTCCCCCTGTACCCCAGAGGCTGACCCCCATGACTACATCAAGGAACTCCCCTGCCTGGGCTGCAGGTTGGGTTTGGCCAACTGCCAAGAGGTGACTGAATTGGAGGACAGAAAGGTTGGGGTATTTCTCCACTTTCTCCCTGCGATCAAAGCCTCCTCCAAGGTCTCAAATCTTTCTGGGATCCATTTCCCCATTTCCTCTTCTTGCCTTTTCAAGCACAGGGGAGGTAAAAAGCTTCCTGGGGTTGCTAATTTCTCAATACTCCTCTTTTTGGTTCTCTTAACCCCACCCACACCTCTGAATGTGGTCCATTCAAGTCTTTTCATCAGAACCATCAGAGTTGCTTCTTTTTCCTACTGTTAGCCTGACTGGTATGATCTGTACAGTCTCACCTAAGGGCTGTCTAAGCTGAGCCAGGGTTCTCTCTAGAGCAACGAGTTCAAAGGAAATCAGATGTTCTTTTCTCTCCGGCTTTCAGAACTCATTAGCCATTTTGGCTCTATCCAAATTAAATGATTCAAAATGATGGCAAACCCTAATCTACAGAGGAGAGAAGTTTTTATTCCTTCATTTACTATGTGCCAGGCACTGTTCTGATTCTGGGGATATAGTGATAATGAACAAGACAGACAGAGTCCCCGCCCACACGGTGTTTACAGTCTAATACCAACTATCTCCCAGAGGTCAGAGAGCCCACCAGGGCAGGGGTAGAGCCAGAGGGCTGAGTTTCCTTAAGTCCTGAGCCTTCAGCAGATTCTCAAAGGAATCTATGGCCCAAACATGGTTAAGAACTACCAAGTTAGACCAAATTACCTATTAAGTTTCCCCCTTGAAAAGGGGAATAATGACCCACTCACTCCCAGAAGAAGCTTGGTGCTCTCAACTTGAATTTGTGGGAAGCGTGTTGGCACACACCCACGGTGGCATAACCACCCACCTTTCTTGCCTGCTCCTTGCTTCCCAATATTCTCCACAAATCCCCTTCCCCTCTCCTTCAGTTACTCACACGTTTATAATTAGCCCCACGCCCTTCTCCAAGTCCTTCCCTCAGGGCCCACAAACATTGACAGCACATCGTGTTGCTCAGCTGTTTTTATGAATGGACAGGGGTTGGGAACAGTATTCAGAGATATGCCCTCTCTGAGAGCCTGCGTTTCCAGCAAAAGCAGTGCGAGTGAAATTTCTGCCTCAGTTAACGTATTTATGAGACTCATGTAGGAGCACAGGACTGAAACTGCCATTTCTGGGGAGAGCCCAGGTGACTGAGGTGAACTGAGGGGGCTGTGAGGAGGCAGCAAAGCCTGGGGTCTGTGTGCCTCCCTCAAACCCTCCGGAAACATCTGAGTTTCCTCAGAAAGGTTTCAATAGGCCATGCTGGTAATCCAATACTTCCCCTGCTCTGGGTCAGACAGGACATGGGCAACAGCCTGGTGCCCTCAGAAAAGGTTGCCAGGTTGGCAGAAAAAGCCCCCTTCCCTTCATCTCCCAGTGCTACACCTGGCAGGCACCCAGCTCCAGGCCCAGCTGTCACTCTGCACCCCCTCCACCTCTCCCCAGAAAAGCTCCCTTTACCCAGTACCTCCAGCGTCCTCATCTGAGGCTGAATTTAAGTCCAGTGAGAAAGCATACCGGGAAAGCAGACAGGGCTAGAGAAACGGAAGAACTAGTCCTGAGGCTGCATGGGGGCCCCTTAGCCCCCCAGAGAATCAACAGGACTCCCTTCTCATTCGATGAGATGGTCCTGACAGGCGACTGACACCGCCTGAGCTGGGGCAGAGGCAGGTCCGCTCCACAACACCCCTTGAGGCAAGCCCCCTTCAGAAAGCGTCAGAGGTGTATTTATAGAAACAACTCAGATTCACTTCTCTCTCACTTGCACTCTACTCCATCTCTTCTTTTAAGCTCCCCACCATTCCCAGCCGAAATGAAATCATGCAGCAAATGAGGAGAAGTTGGGGGAGACCCTTTATTGTAAAGGGCCTGCGGCTTGGAGCAGCCAGGTGGGGGCTGTTTGGAACAAGGACAGAAGGAGCTGCCTGGGGTGGCCGTCTCCCTTCCAGCCTCCCTCCATCAAGAGTAGAATGGGACACATTGCAAAACAATCTTCCCTCCTCCCCCAACAGATGGAAGAGAGGAACGCTGTGGGCAACATTTACCTGCTGAAATTGGGAGGACACTGTTGATGAAAGTAGGCTGGGACACGATAAAGCGGAAGAAAAGCTGAAGATAAACTCCCAAAGTCGTTGGATTCAGGTCAACCATGCTGGCTGGGGTCTGGAAAGTGT
This sequence comes from Hipposideros armiger, assembly GCF_001890085.2. Lineage (NCBI taxonomy): Eukaryota > Metazoa > Chordata > Mammalia > Chiroptera > Hipposideridae > Hipposideros > Hipposideros armiger. The sequence continues at coordinate 990,228 of NW_017731836.1, read as the reverse complement.
CAAGTTCTCCGCAGCCGTGCCTCCAGGCTGCCGTGGTGCCTTGCTTATCTCTGCTTGTCTTCCTTACTGCTGTTTGCCTCTC
>NW_017731836.1:920208-990041 GCF_001890085.2 Hipposideros armiger | reverse complement strand
TCTCTCTCTCTCTCCCTCTCTCTCCTTCCCCTGTGCGTTTACCAAGAAAGAATGCCAACCATTTCCCATTAAACCTTCTCCATACTACACAGGGTTATATTTATCTCAAGCACTGGATCAAATGCCCACATTAAAATTAAGATGTCAGAATTTTCTTTTTTGGAGACTGAGGTAAGTGGTTACTGAAGAGGTGATGAAAAGGCAGCCAAATTGCAACGCTCACAAGAAGTCATCCTCAAGGGCAGATAGATTTCCTAATTGATTATCCACCAGCATCTACCTGCTCGGAACTGAAGTCTCCTGCAGCATCACAGAATCAACTCTTCTGATTCAAACTGAATTTATGTGGAGACAAATCCTTCCTTCTGCTGTCAGCCTGTGACATTTTTTACCCACTGGGTGAAAAATGTAAAGTTGACCTTGGATTTTTTTTCTTTAATCATCCAATAAAGAGGGGTGAGCTATATTTTCAAAAACATTTTCCATGAAAGTGTGTTTATTCTCTCTCTAGAAGCTGCAACCTTTATCTCATGCAAAGCAAAATAAATGAAAGGAGTCAATGAATTGGAAAGTAAATGGTTATTTACCAAACTATATTTGGAGAAATAGCTTTATTGATTTCATCTTTGGCTACACAAAATTCTCCAAATAAGAAGTATTGCATCCTTAAGTGACTACCTCTTTTGAGTTTAGAAAGCCTGTTATATAGAGATCCTTAGATTACTAAAATAATTAAAATAATAATCCACAGAGTGGTCCATTCTGCTTTAATTTACATAACATACTCCCAGTGCCTCAGACATGGTTTGGTAGTTACTGGACTCTGGGGTCCAGTAACTGGTCTTCACTCTGGGGGAAGGTGAAGCTGGGTGCAGGCATAATATAAGGCAGCACTCCACAGCTCCAGCACCAGAGGGGCTGGACTTACAGCTCTGCTGTGACTGTGGACAAACTGTTTGATCTCTCTAACCCTCAGTTTTCCCATCATAAAATGGAAGCATGTTCCCTTTACAGGTTTGTTGAAATGGTTAAATAAGGGAACATGAGATGAACCATACGTGAATTAAAATTTGCATATAGAAACAGCAAAAATGAAACCCAGGGAGCCATGACAGATGGGGTGCAAAGATGGCCAGCAAAAACCTCTCCCATCAAAAAAAAAAAAAAAACCTCTCCCATCCCTGCATGCACACGCCACTCTTCCCAGCAGAGGTGGGATCTACCTCCCCTCCTGTTGAATCTAGGCTGGCTTTGTGTCTGGCTTTGACGAATAGAATGTGGCCAAAGTGACACTGTGCCCTTACCAGGCCTGGCAGCTTCTGCTTTTGCCTTTTCTTGGAAGCCAACTGCCACATAAAAATGTCTGGACTATTGAATAGGCCACAGGAAAGGGGAAACAGCCAGCCACCCCCCCCCCGAAACAGCTGATCATCTCAGATGAGGCACTAGACACGAGAGTGATGCCAATTTGGATCATCTGTACTCAATGGGGTCTCAAAATGCTGGCTGTTACAGAAGTAACCCCAGGTAAGACCAGCTAAGGTATGGCAAGATGAACCTAGCCCAGATTACAAACTCATGAGCAAATAAAATGGCTATTGTTTCTGCCTTCGGCATCTCGAAGACACAAGGTTATAGGATGATGTGTTATGCAGCAATGGCTAACTGATACAAACTTTATAAGAAAAGCTTTTGAAAGCATAAAGAATATACTTGGCGTACATTCAGAATTAACAGGACAGCTTAAAGAGGGGGCACCACCATTAGCTGCTCCCAAAATGTTTAATGGAAAGATCTGTGATTGTTGGCTAAACCCCCCACCAGGAAATTCTCAGGTTTGTTCTTGTTAACGCTTGAAACCTATAGCCCCAGTAGTGAGGTTTCAGTGGCTTGGAGAAAGGTGTAGTCTACTTGGGAGGAAGGTAACTTTTGAGTAACTCGGTGCCAAAATCTGAATTTTCACCATCCAGTTCAGATTACATCTCTGAGTCGCCAGAGTGATTTGTCCTTCTCTCAGCATACAGACTTCACCACTGATCGTGAAGTTGGAACAAATTACATCACTGTGTCCTGCTTGTGACACCTGCTGGTATTGTGTTTGAACTGCTTCTAAACCACCGTGTGCTGCTATTTAACCTGTGTTCACGTCCCTGAAGATGGGGGACTGTTCCATAGCTCTGTGTACCCTCATGACCCCCAGGACAGTCCCTGTCACCTAATCATAGCACTTCAACAATGTCAGTTCCATTTGATCAAACCACACCACTGCAGGATGAAGAGAAAAGGAAGTAGGAAAAGTGGCATAACTTGATGCTCCACCCACCCTGAGCAGCTTGCATTTCCCAGAACCCCTTTGTGTCTTTGCACATAGAACTGGCTGGCACAGGCCTGGTACAAGGGAGGGCTTTGATGAGTGTGGTGAGAAAGTGAGAGTGTGGACAGACTGCCACCCTGAGTTGGGGCCTGCGTAAGGGATGTTGAATGTACACATTCAGGCCACTGGTGGGCGAGTCGCTGTGGACTAAAGTTACTACAGGGATTTCTACCCTTTCGCGAGGCCCCAGCACACAGGTATTTATAAACCCCCAATACTTATTAAACAGCTTTTTTGGTAAATTTCCATTTCCCAGGTACCATGCATTTTATAAGCCTATTTCATATGAGGTTACCACCCTAACTGACTGAGGCAAAAAGTATCATCTTTTCTTCAAACCCTCTTGGAAGGACTCTTAATCTTTCAGGATCCAATAACACAGGCTATTCGAATTTCCCAGATGAAAATTATTGGAGATTTGTAAAAGGCTTACACCAATAAATCCCGTCAAAATTAGAGTCTTCTTTCTCAGGTCTTGTAGATGGGAGTGTATATTGAAGAACAATCTGGGGGTACTCATCAACTCTTAACATGCACATGCCATTTCACCCAGAAATTCTATAGAAACAATCATTCAACTGTCCAGTGGTTTAGGTGCAAGGATGTTCATGACAGTCTCAGATTTGAAACAGCCTAACTCTCCATGAATGTGAGATTGGTTGAATCAATCACAGAACCTCCATTCAATCAAACATTATACAGTCATGACAAAGAATAGGGTAGTCTCTGCAACAAATGATACTAGAAAAATTGATCTTTCATATGCAAAACAAACAAAAATTAAGCTTAACCCTTACCTTGGCCCATACATAAAAATTAACTCAAGGTAGATCATAGACCTAAATGTAAGAGCTAAAACTATTAAACTTCAAGAAGAAAACAGGATGGGCTGGCTGAGTGGCGCGTTGGTTAAGAGCTGGCTTGGGACGCCAGAGGGCCCCGGTTCAAATCCCACATATGAGGGCCAGTGACACTGCCCTCTACAGCTAAGATGCTGAACAACAGCTCAACCTGGAGCTGGGCTGCCGTGAGTCACCGGAGACCGCGTAGGCTGCAGCCCCTGTGGCAGTGGGTTGCCATGGGCTACCGTGTGTCGCCAGCAGCCAGCGTGAGCAGCCATCCAGAAGCTGGCGACTGATCTGCCTCACCTGGGAAGAGCGCAATGATGGTGCCAACTTGGGCCAGTGAAGCAATGTCCTCCACAACTAGACTGAAGAACAAAAGGACAGCAACTTGTCTGTTCCCCTTCCCCCAGTTCCCCAGAGCTGTTCCCATTCCCCAATTCCCCAATAAAAATCTTTAAAAAAAAAAAAAAAAAAGAAGAAAACAGGAGAAAATCATAGTGGCTTTGGTTGGAATAGGCAAAGATTTCTCTTTTTAAATTAAAAAAGTTTTCAATAAAAATTCTATATATTTAAAGTGCACAACATGATGTTTTGATATAAATATACATTGTGAAATGATTACTAGTCAAGCTAATTAACATACCCATCACTTTTTGTACTTACCTTTTTTTGTAGTGAGAACACTTAAGAAATAATCTTCTAGAAAATTTCAAGTTTACAATACTGTATTAACTATAGTCACCATGCTGTACATTAAATCTCTAGAACTTATCATCCCACATAACTTAAACTTTCTACCCTTTGATCAATATCTTTCCATTTTCTTCAATCCCCTACCCTCGGTAACCATCATTTTACTCTGTTTCTATAAAAAAAATTTCTTTTTTTTCCCTTGACTAGGACACAAAAAAGCACAAACCATAAAAAAAAATGTTAAATTGGACTTCATCAAAAATTTAAAACTTCTGTTGTTCAAAAGACAAAGTTAAATTGAAAAAACAAGCCAAAGACTGGGAGAAAATATTTGCAAAACATATATCATAAAGGACTTGTGTTCAGAATATATAAAGAATTTTTACAACTCAATAATAATAAAACAAACAACCAAATTAAAATAACTGGGCCAAAGGTGTGACTAGATACTTCACCAAAGCAGATACATGAATGGCAAGTAAGCACATGAAAAGATATGCAATGTCATCAGTCATTAGGAAAATCAAATTAAAACCATAATGAGATATCCCTGCATACTACTCAAATAGCTAAAATTTAAAATAGTGACAATTTCAAGTGTTACAACTAGAAAGAGCCCAAATGGCCACCAACTGGTGAATGGATAAACAAAATGTGTACAGGGCAACACTACTTAGCCGTAAAATGAACTACTGAAATAAGAAACATGGATGAATCGCAAATGCATTATGCTGAGGCCAACATAAAAGGCTACATCCTGAATAATGCCATTTATATGGCATTCTTGAAAAATCAAAACTATAGGGATGGAGAACAACAGGTCAGTGGTTACCAGGGGTTAGGGCTATGAGAAGAGATTTGACTGTAAAAGCACCGTTTGGTGGTGACAGGAGCATTCTTTATTTTGGTTGGAGTGCTTGTTTGTCTACTTTGTCAAAACTCATCAAACGGTACTCTTAAAAAGGGTGAGTTTTCTTTTATGTAGATTTTCCCTCAATAAACTTGACTTTAAAAAAATAAGAAAAAGATATTTCACATTTATGTACTGACATGGAAGGTTGTCCATGGAATACTGTTGAGCGAAACCTGAAAGCTGCAGTGCATCTAACCAAATGTACGAACAAACAAGCAAATCTATTTACCAATTATTTATATGTGCAAAGAGAAGGATCTAGAACAATGTACACTACACGCTTGGGGATGGAAGCACGTGTGATGAGGGCGGAAGGAGGAAAACTTTCTCTTTTAACCTGATACATATTTGTATTATCAGAAATGTTTACAGTGAGCATTATTTAATTTGTATTTTAAAAATAAAAGGATTTTTACTGCACTTGACTAGTCCTAAAAAAATTTTAAAATAAATAAATAATAAAGAAAAATAAAAGGATTTTAAAAAATCAAGTCAAATTCTTGGCAACCTTAGGAGTAAAGAAGGAAGAAGGGAGAAAGGCGTCTTTCTTGCACGTCTGAGGTCCCACAAGTCCCTGCTGACATGCTGACAAGAGCACACAGACCGTTTTGGGTTGGCTTTGGCAGAGAACAGAGCTCTGAGCCTGGTCTTTCTGGTCCAGAATTAGCCACGATTCAGTTATGAAGCTGCATCAGCAGCGGGGAGACAACACTGGGCAGCTGAGAAGCCCTGGGAAAGCGCCTCCTCACAGACCCCTGTCAACTCAAGCTTAACTCAGAGCCAGAAGTGATGGAGCCTGGCAATACAAAGCAAAGATTCGTCAGAGCACCAGAACTAGTAAGTCTAATGAGGCTCTAATCAGACTCACCCAGACACTGAGCCTGCAGTTCCAGCTCCAGAGCAGGGTGCTCGGTTGTCCTCACTTTCAGGGATGAGATTTGCACTGGGCTGACCGTGAACCACCTGGATGCAATCACAATAGTGCCAATAACTTACCAAATACTACAGTGTTCCCCAAGCTGCTGGAGGTGCACCCAATCTAAGAGTTGCTCTGTTTTTTAGAAGCAGAGGAGTTCACCTACACTGAGCACCGCTGCCTATTTTATGTAAATTATATTGGAAATTTACAAATTTATATATTAGCATACCAAAGCCACTGGGAAGTCCTGCAGTAAAGAAACACATTTACTTTGTTTTTACTCCTAAAACTATTTGACCTCCAACCTCAAAATAATAATTCCTATGATATATTGCTCCTTTTTTTTCTCATCTCTATATCTTATTCAATAAACATGTTAGCAATGTGCTAAATAAATAATTATGATGTAGGGCTTTATGTTTTATAAAATTCTTTGTAGCATTTTTTGTTATTGTTATTTGGTGTTCACAAGGAGGCAGCAGAACTAGGCTTAAAGTTCCCATTTTACAGTGAGGTTTGTGTGAGGTTCCGGGGACAGCAGCAGAGATTGAGGTCACCATCTGGCAGGCAGAGCGATGGCTGGCGAGACTGAACCTGAACACTCAGGCTCCTGAATGACACACCGAGCCAGGTGGCAGCAGGGCTTCCAGGCCTCAGGGCTAGACTGGCTCCCTAAGGGGACATCAATCAACCTTTACCTAAACCTGGAATCAAAAATGCTGTGAGTCCAAAAATCATTCAGCTCTGAAAATGCAGAACCACATTCTTGGAATGGAGACAGGAAAGTCACAGCTTTTGTGACAGGAAGTCAGGGAGGGGTGGAGACTTCAGAGGAGATCCTAAAATGGTTTATGACAGCCGAGGATTGATGGCTCTTGAACTGAAACCCGTAGGAAGGGAAAACATCCTGAATCCTGGGCAAAGCCAGTTTCTTGACGTTACTTAAATCAAGAGTCATAGAAATAAATGAGCTCAAAATACTAATTGTTAAGTCACTAAAGGGCATAACAAATCTCAGCCCCACTCTCCCAGGTGGGGTGGTAGGTTTGCCCCAGGTTTCCTCTAGGGCGAACCCAGAAAACTTAGTTGACATTCACTTCATTGTCTCCTAGCCAGTCCAAATGCATGTTCCTAGTTTACTGTTGGTACTTACCACATGTTTTGATTGCAAAATTTTATTTGGATATACCTATTAGCAGAACATTACTGCCGCCTCTCCCTTACCTCAACCCCACCCCTCACCCCATCACCCCCACCATCATTCCACCTAGAGACAATATTGTGGTCCCTCTTGGGTTGGGTTGGATGTAAGACCCACCTCACAAATGGATTAGGCTCAAGTTAAAAACAAAGCATGGTTTGCAAAGCTCAGATCTAGTCTCTGCATAGCTGAAGGTGGGGATCAAGGGCACGTGGCTGTGTGGTTTGCCAAGACCCTAGAACAGGACCGTTCCTAACACACTGATAGGCCAATGCAGATCAAGACTCTGAGTGGGAAAGGGGCACTGCCCTTGCCCCGAATGATTACGCATATGCCCATCCGCTGTGGGAAGGAAGATCTTGGACAATATGAGTAATAATCGGGAGCTGCTGAGGAGCATTTTAGAATCACAGGCTTTAAGGAAACAACCTCAGAGATGGAGAACATACACAGTCAATGCAGCCCCATGCTGCTTTGGGGTCCGAGTTCCAATGAGGCCCTGTAAATCCTGTAACCAGAAGCATCTCCCATCCTGCAGGCTGTGGCAGAACAAACCTATGCAAACCCAAGGCCATAGTATGTTTTGTATTTAATGCAGTCCTTAAGGTCTTAAAGTACTTTCAAAATACCACAGGGAAAGGGGCATCTATACACACCCATCTATAGCACCCACCTAATCTGGGATAAGAGGAAAAGGTGATTTTTTTTTTTTAAGAACTAGAGAGAGAAGAAGTTTCCATTCACTTATCATAGATTATGTGATTACCTGTCTCCTGTACAGGTAGTGAATGTAAGTAAGTGCAATGTTTTAAAAACACACGTATCGTCAGGAAGTGGATGGATGAGGCCACATGTGTCCTCTGGAAGTGGATGGATGAGGCTAACCTGGGGAAGATAGAAACAGAAAAAGAATGATTCAGAAAGGTAAGAGAGGGGTCAGAGGAGTCATTCATCCATTATTCATTCATTCAACAAATCTTTAATGAGTTCCTACTGTGCCTCAGGCAAAGATCTAGAGTTGGGGATCTAGTGTGAAACGAGTGTACAAAATGTTTTGCTATCAGAAATTTACATTCTGGTGGGAGTCTCAAAACAGACTAGAAGCGTATATAATAACCCAATGGCATTCAACTTAACGCAGAACAATGGAGAGATATAATTAATCAGGAGACCCTCCCTGAAGGGAGGTAAGTGGTAAGAGAAGAAGATGATAAGAGATGAGTTCTGACTGTAGTTCTCAGGGGGGATTCATGGAAGAGTCTAAGGCAATTCTGACCTTAGGGATGAAAATACTGACACCAACTGTTCATTACACACCTGTTATCCTTGTACATACGTTATTTCTTGAAAGCCTCTCAGCAACTCTGTGAGGTAGGTGTGACTATTGTGTTACAGATAAAGAAACAAACTGATAAAGGCAGTTTAGAGAATCTTCCCAAGGCCACAGAGCCAGAACGCAAAGCTGGTCGCCTACCCCAAAGCCTGTGTTCTTTATACCACACTCCCCAGCTCCGGTCCAGACGTAGCAGGGAATGGAGAGGCAGGTGAAGGAACCAGTCCTGGCCCAAGGCACAGGGTGGGCTTGATCACGGCCCTTTGGGGGGCAGTGGCAGGGCCTCTTGGCCAGAGAGTCCTCAGAGGGAAACAGAATGAGCTGAGCTAAGATGGACTCTTACATATGCTTCTCACCTGTCTTGATGAGGGTGGGACAGAGGCCAAAGCTGGGTGAGCAGCCCCTAGAAAGCCTCCTCACCACGAGCACAGGAGAAAAATAGGTGGCCCCAGCCAGCGGGCTGGTCTTGAAGGTACAGTGACCCTGCCGTGAGCAAAGCGGCCCTATGGATGTCCTGGGTTCTCAGCAATCAGACAGAGAACTCCTTTTCTTTTAGAGGGCATGGGGACATGCATTTAGAAGGGTAGGAGTGTGGGGAGAAGGGTCTCCTCTTCAACAGTATGGATTTGATATATGGCTTCTAAAATGCCTTATACAATGCCTTACCACATGGTAGGAGCAATTTAAACTATTCAAAAATAAGAATACTTAACGTTTGTGTATACGTATACGTACTAACATATATAGTTCTAGTCTGTGCTTTCAATCTTGGAATATAGTTATTTAGGTGCGTGTTTTATTTCTCTTAGTAGATTATTAACTCACTGAGCATAAGGCCCATGACTGCTTCATCTCTTTATTCCCCCAAGTGTCAAATCTGATACACAGTAGGTCTTCAGTCAGTGCTGAATGAATTAATGAATTGATTTGTATGGTACATGCAAGCCAGATAAACGACATTGCAATATATCCAAAACCGTAAGCGTAATTCAGCCTGGGTCAAAATTCCTTTTGCACAGTATCAGAGCAGACTTGCCTCTTGCCAAGGGAACTAGAAGTTTGCAGCTGCAGGGGCCTTAGCTTTAAATGAAATGACACATGTCAGGCACCTTGCACGAAGTTTGGCCTATAAATGTGAGGTTCCAGAGTCCCCTGTGGAAGGTGGTGGCTGGGTAAGTGCCTTGGTTCCCACCTGTCTCCTCCAAGCTCTTTACCACGTTCATGCCAGACACTTTCCACTTCAGGCATGCCACCTGGTCTGGAACAAGAGAACCAGCCTTGCCCAGCCCTGACTTCAGGAAATGCAACATCAACAACCGCTTAAAAATAGTCTTCAGAGGGGTGACCGGTTAGCTCAGTTGATTAGAGCATGGTGCTAATAGCACCAAGGTTGCCGGTTGGATCCCCGCATGGGCCACTGTGAGCTGTGCCCTCCCTAAAAGAGTCAACTATGCCATTGTAGCATGAAAGCAATGTGTAACCAATGACCATGGCTGTTCCCCCAATAAAATTAAAAAAAAAAAAGCAATAAAAAAAAATCTTCATTGGGAAAGATACTAACGTACCCTCAATATAGTCTGTGAATTGCTGTCTGGAAAATGCATTAGCCCAGTGTGTTCATTTGTTAGGGCTGCCATTACAAAATACCACAGATTGGGTAGCCTAAACAACAAATGCATTTTCTCACAGTTCTAGAAGCTAGAAATCAAAGATCAAGGTATTCATTGGTCTGGTTTCCTCTGGAGCCTCTCTCCTTGGCTTTCAGATGGTCCCCTTCCCATTGTGTCCTCACATGGTCTTTCCTTTGTGCACACATCCCTGTAGTCTGTGATCAAATTTCCTCTTCCTATAAGGACACCAGTCAGATTGGATTAGGGCCCACCCATAAAGCCTCCTTTAAACTTAATCACCTCTTTCAAGGCCTCATCTCTAAATATAGTCACATTCTGAGATAGTGGGTGTCAGAGCTTCAACATATGAATTTGGGGGTGGACACAGTTCAGAAAGACGGGGTTCAAGTCCATTTTCTGGCTGTGTGATCATGTGCAAGCTGCTAAGTCTGTCTCAGCTTTTGTTTCCTCGTTTGAAAACTGGGCTCCTGGGTTTTATGAGACTCAAAGAAATTACCATGTGGAGAGTGCCTGGCACACAGTGAATGCTTAAGGAGCACTGGTTCCCCTCTCAGCCAATAAGTGGGAATATTTAGATTCTTGGATATATAAGGCAACTTGCTCATGGGCCCCTGGTGGAGAGGGTGGCAAGGAGTGTGCATGGCTCCTTTTAGCCTTGCCCTCCCCCAAAGAAAAAGAAGGCTTTACTGTGGAGCACTCATTAAGGGTATTTTTCTGACCACCAGGAAACAGATCAGGTTTCAGTTACCTAATACTAAGCATACAGAGAATGCTCCCTGCTATTTGAATTGGATAAGAGGTTGAAATTTTAGTATAGATTGGGCTGGACTTTCCAAAGCCTAAAAATGAGCGAGTTGGTTAATACTTAAACTGACAATAAAAGTTATGACTCTTATTTGAACTGCCTGAGACCTGTGAAAGGGGGATGTGATAAGGCTTGTTTAAGAGCTGAAAACTTTCAATAAACTGGTTATCAGTACTTACTATTTCTTATCTCTTTGATGTCTTATATCCCTTAATTAATACCCCTCAAAACACCAAAAATTCATATATTTCAACTTCCCTGTAATACAGGGGTCAATCCAAAGCATTTGCCTAGTTGAGTTTTTCCCTTAAGTAAAATCTTTTATCTCACTTGATTTTACCATCTGTCCACACAAAACCCCAAACCTCTTACAAAACACTTTTTTTAAAGTATGTTAAAGACTGTATATGACAAGCCCACAGTTAACATCACACTCAATGATGAAAAGCTGGAAGTTTTTCCTCTAAGATCAAGAATAAGACAAGAGTGCTATTCCCATCATTTCTATTCAATAATCTACTACAATATAATAGATGTCCTAGCCAGTACATCTAGGCAAGAAAAAGAAATAAAAGGCATCCAAATAGGAATGGAAGTAAAATTGTCTATTTGCAGATGATGTGGTCTTATATATATATATATAAAACCTTAAAGACCTCACAAAAAAAAATCTGTTAGAATAAACAAATTCAATGAAGTTTCAGGGTATAAAATCAACATATGAAAGTCAGTTGCAGCTCTTTTTTTTATTGTGAAATATACATTTTTTTAAAATTAGTTTCAACTGTACAACACAGTGCAATAGTTATACTTTTTACCCCTCAAAGTGACAACCCCTCTCCCCCAATCCACTGCCCCACTTCCCCTCCCAGTTGCATTTTCTATATGCTAAAGTGAACTATCCAAAAAAGAAACTGAGAAAACAATTCCTTTTTCAATAGCATCAAAAATAAATAAATACTTAGGAATACATTTAACCAAGGAGATAAAAGACTTATACACTGAAAGCTATAAAACATTGATAAAACAGGACACAAATGGAAAGATATCCTATGTTCATGGATTGGAAGAATTAATATTGTTAAAATGTCCATACTACCCAAGGCCATCAATAGATTCAATGCAACCCCTATCAAAATCTTAAGGGGTGGCCAGTTAGCTCAGGTGGTTAGAGCACAGGCTCATAACACCAAGGCTGCTGGTTCGATTCCCACATGGGCCGAGGAGCTGTACCCTCCACAACTAGATTGAAAACAACTACTTGACTTAGAGCTGATGGGTCCTGGAAAAATATACTGTTCCCCAGTAAAAATTCTTAAAAAAAAAAAAAAATCTTAACGGTATTTTTCACAGGAGTAGAAAAAAACCAGTGTGTCCTTGGATGAAATATTTCCTTCTGTTAACTTTGGATTTGGCTTTATCCATGTCTCTTATTCTAGCCTGATGAATGGCCGGGAAGATTTTTCCATTCTTAGCCTGAACTAATTTTTACTTTCTCAGAGTCAAGAAGGCACCTGGGGCCTTCCATCCCAGTGGTGCCTCTAGAGGACCTGGCTCCAGATGCCATCTGACTGAAGCTGCGTGACAGGCTGCAAGTTAAGTAAGAAGAATCAGCTGAGCCACATCAACCCACGAAACTGTGAGGGATAATAATGCCTTGTATTTAGATGCTAAGTTTTGGGAGAGTTTGTTATACATAAATAGATTATTGAACTAGCTATGCTTGAAGCAGACCTCTCCCCTGATGGCAGGATGATAAGACCACCCCCCACCCCACCCCCAGAAAATTAGATCATCCTTAGGGAAGAAAGAAACCGGAGAGGAGTGAACCTAAACTGGACAAAGCACTTAGTCAAAAGAGACCGAGTGTTACTCTGGTGATATAAGTCAGAGAAGTTACCTCTGGGAGATGGAGGATTGACTAGAACGTGCATTAGGGAGGCCTCTGATTCCTGGAATTATTATGTATCTTGATGTGAGTAGTGGTTACATAGATACACATCTACTTAAGAATTCACTAAGCTGTACACTTAAGATAACAAGTAGAAACAGAGCTCAGGGGCTAACTTCTATTTATAGACTAATAAAGAAAAGGTAACCAATTCTGTGAAATGTACATTTGCCACAAACATACTATCTAAGTAAATTGAAGGATGATGACTGATGCACAAAGTAAGCAAATATTTACATTAAAAAAGTATTATGAGTCTCAACATTGAGTGAACGGAATCTTTGAAATCATCTTTCACTGGTTCTCAACTGGGCTGCACACTGGGATCACCTGGGGAGCTTTAAAAAACACTTGATACCTGGTTCCACCCTAGAGATTCTGATGTAATTGGGCTGGGGTGTGGCTTGGGAATCAGGATTTTTTTTAAGCTCTCCGGGTGATTTCCTTATGCTGCCAGGGTTGAGACCCACTGGTGAATTTCAACTACTCTTTTTACTAATGACAACATGAAGGCCCAGTACTGACAAATGGCTTGCTAAATATCCATTTATTGGCTGCAACCAATTTTCTCTAATGTGCCCTAATAGGAGGGAGCTGTGGCATGGATAATACCAAACAGTAAAATAATCTAAAAATAATTTCTATTTGGTTTGGGAAAGCAGCACGTGACTTCCCAGCCGCCGACTGGTCTGGTTGATTCAGTTTGGCTCAAATGAGCGTGCCTTTTCCTGAGTTTACACCCACAGCCCAGGCCTATACTGAGGTGTGGAAGGAAGGCAGTCAAACTAAATGTTTACTGTGGCCAGTTCCCCAGTGGGCAATGGAGACTGTCAAAGGCACACAGTAACTATATGGTCATGGGGACTTCTCTTACCAGAGGGTTCCACAGGGGGACAAAGCTAGCTTTTTCCTGACCCTTTATTCTGTGAGGGTCGGGGCCGGAGGCGTGAAGAGGGAGTGAAGGGGGAGGGCTAATGGTTGTGAAGGGGCTCTTTTGTGCCAGGTTTTTTTTGTTGTTGTTGTTTTTTTGTTTTTTTAGCTGAGCCATCCTGCTACCTGTTGGCAGCTCAGCGGCTGCTCAGCTCGGGCTGGACTCGAACTGCTGTTGCTCAGAGCTCAAACTCTTGAGCGAGCTCTTAACCAACTGAGCCACTCGGCCGGCCCTATGTGCCAGGTTTCATGCTAAGCATTTCTATAATATAAACAGCGTATGTTCCAAACAGCTCTTTGAATGAAGCATGCTATTTCCTGCATTATAGAGATGAGGAACGTGAGACGTGGAGAGGTTGTATAACCACCAAAGCAGAGCCGGGATGGAAAGTCAGGCTTAGCGTATACTCTGTCCAAGAGGGACAGTCTAGACCCAAAGCTGAAAAACCAGCTGCAGGTGGGCTTGGGACAGATCCTTAGATTTTAAGTCCTGCTGTACGAACTTTGCTTCCCCATTTTTTCAGCTCTCACAGTCTAAAGGCAGCAGTGAAGAGACATCCAGAAGTGTCTACAGCAGCCATGAAGACAGAACTGGCCAGGGGCCAAGATGCTGCTCCCTGAAACCCGCTACCTGCACTCAGGCTGAGCTCACGGCTGCCATGCATTGTGCTGCTCCTCAGTGTCTGTGTCTAGTGGGGATGTGAAGGGAACTCGTTCCTAGGCGACGTGCGATTCTGATAGCTCTGCCAAATCTTCCTTAGACTGGGGGTCAACCAGGATGCTTCCACCCAAACTTCCTCCCTCCCTCCCTCCCTTCCTGGGTGAGGTCTGTGTGGCAGTCTGATAGCTCTCACAGCCTTTTCCAGCTCCTTCCCTGTTTTCTCTCACACCATCAGCTCCCTTAATAAACTCCTAATGTGTTTAAACCGCTCCTGAGTCACCTACCCCACAAGAAAATGTCTGGTATTTATGCTGCCATATGCCATGTGGAAGTAGATTCTTCAAGGGTGAACTCACAGAGATGCTTGCCAAACAGGACCAAGAGGACACAGGCTCTGGAAGACGAGGGGTGGGTGACATCTGGGTACACAGGCACTCAGGTGAGTGGGGGAGGGAGACGAGCGTTCACCTGGAATGTTGAACATCACGAGTAGTGGCGGATGCACACACAGCGTGCTGTGGGCACACCGGAAGGAAGGGCAGCGGCATGGAAGAGGGGACTTTTGAGCTGAACCTTGATGGCTATGGCTGAAGCCACATGGCGAAAGCAGGTGGGAATGCACAGGGCACTGCAGTGGAAATAGCTTGAGCACAGCTCAGGCTAAGGTGAAACCAGGTCTGATTTTCCTAAGCCCACCTGGGCCAGTGGAGAGAGGAGGCAAATCCCAGGAATATGCTGGCCCCAGGGCATGAGCCTCGGAAGGAACCAAATGGCTGTCGATGAACCACTCCACAGAGCTGGCACTAGTGACCGCTGGACAGAAGGAAAGAAATAGATGATGCCATCTCTGTAGATATTTCCAGGCTTCAGTCAAAATTTAATGTGTTCCCTTCAAACTTTGAAACTGGAGAGCCTGGGGCTTCTAGATGTGTCTTTCTTTGCTCCCTAATTGGAGGGGTAACCATACAACCTGAATGCACCATGGGTTCACTGGCCAGCTAGCCCCTCTCCTGGAAGAAGAGGCCTTGGAGGGGAGGGGAGGTCCAAGAAAATCCAGTGAAAACCAGAGGTGCAGGCAGTTCTGCCTGTCACATCTGAACCCATGGTGTACTTTTATCTGTACCTTATGTGTGGGAGGACTTCATAGGATCTTCAATTTCCTTTATCCACATTACTTCATTATTCAATTAGCAGCAGCAAATGTAACCAGAAAACACCAGATGACCCAAACTTCATCTGTATACACTTCACGCTATACAGCAGTCAGCCGAATGAGTTTTATCAAAGTTTCTCAGTCATAGTTCCTATCTAGAATGTAAGTGGCTTCCTACGTTAATACGTTCATATGACATTCTATCCTAAATCGCTCTCAACTTGCATTTATTTTAGTCATGTGCCGCTTCTTCACTGGAATGCACTGCTTCCCCACTGCAGAGTTAAGTGTCTTGAAAACAGTAAAGACTCAGAAATATTTTAGGATTTACTGTTATTTTCATTTCCTTGCAGTGTTCAAAAGTCCTATTATTTCCTTGTAATAGATTTAAGACTTTTTCCCTAAGGGAAATATACTCACTTCACAGAAGCTGAGCTACTTCACAGGTGTGTGTGTGAAATAACCACAGAAAATATCCAGAGCTATTTCCAACCACCATGGATTCTCATTCAATATTATTTAGTGAGACCCCCTCTATAAGGAGGTAAAAACACACAGCCCTATTTTCCAGGAAATGACTAATCTACTTGCAGAAATAAGACCTACTTACTTGAAAAGCGAAACCACACTGCTAAACAGGACTAAGTCCAGCCAATGTTTGCCCCTTCTCTAAGTTCACATCTTCGTAAAACACAGTGTAATTTTTTGAGCGCCTTCTATGTGCCGGGCATTAGGGTAGGAGCTTCTGGATGGCTTTCTGAATCCCCAAACCACCCCATGAAGTATGAAAGATTTTATAAAGAATATTAGTAGAGAAGTTAACTCTAAGAAGTCATTTCCCACCCTGAATTCTAGTTTTCCTAAATTAATAAAACAGACGTAACCTGTCAAAGTCCAGTTTTTATGAGGCACTTGAGTATTTAACATCTAGGCTCACATAAGAGTGTTTATTATTAAACTAGGGCGTGCAAAATGTTTTATCAAAATAAGTTTTGACTATCAACCAATAGAATCATTTTAGAGTGGCTTATTTAATATCTTATCCTTCTAAAGAAAATTCTATAAGACTAATTTCAAGATCACTTTTACAAAATAAGTAATAATCAATAGACTGCCATCAAAGTGCTACTGGACTAATTTGGTCCTTATGCTCAGACTGATCTCTGCTGGACAGCCCATTAGCCTGACACCATTTTTTTTCTTCTCTTGAGATAGTATGGCTAGGAGAGCATTTTTCCCAAATTAGTTCAATGCACAAATACTCCTCAATACCTCCATACTACCTTCCAGCAAAGTCTTGCATTGCCCTTGGCTGCCAGAGGCATACGTCCATGGCAGGGTAGGACACTGATGAGGTTACATGAACTACCCACTCTCAAGCTCCTTTTGATATTCTCTGTGCTGTTATGCAGCCTTGGTTCTCTGGTGTATAGCTTAGAAATACATACGAGTACCTGCTGACTGGGCCCGATTTCAGGGGCTTGTCCAGTGAAAGTATCTCCTGGATGCAGATCTCAAAGCTGGAATCCACCACTTTGTGAAAGTCACTTATGCCCCTAACTAGCCCATGGAGACAAATCTAATGTGTACAGTGCAAACTGAACTTTTATATAAAGTCTTATGTTCAAATTCATATAATACTGCAGAAAAATAAGCATGACCCTGAAAATAATACTTTTCCATTTCTAATATTCTTTTAAACTAGAGGCATAACTTGGAGATAGATGTTGCAGGTTCAGGTCCAGACCACTGCAATAAAGCAAATACCATAATAAAAGGGAGTCACATGAATTTTTTGGTTTCCCAGTGCATATAAAAGTTATGTTTACACTATAACGTAGTGTATTAAATGTGCAATAGCATTATGTCTAAAAAACAATGTACGTACCTTAATTTAAAAATACTTTATTGCTAAAAAATGCTAACCATCATCTGAGCCTTCAGTGAGTCATAATCTTTTTGCAGATGGTGGATCTTAAAGTGGATTATCTATGAAGCACAATAAAATGGAGCATGCCTGCAATGTCTGTTTCTGATAATAAAAATCACAAAATTACTTTTATTTCAAAATTTTGTAAAAGAAGGACATAAATAAATAAATAAATAAATAAATAAATAAATACCCTATAATCCCATCACCAAATTATTTAAAAATTTTGGTTTATTCTGTGTCCATCTTTTTCCTCTGTGTCTATTGTGTGCACGAGTACAGGTGTATACCCTGACCTGGACCCATCCGTTTTGTAGCTTCCCTTTTTCATGTAATATTATATTGTGATTATTTCTCCATTAACAAATATTCTTTAACACAATTTTTATTTACGATGTCGACAGATCATAATGCATGTAAGCAATGTATTATTAAACACTGGGGTTGTCCCTCAATAAAACTATGCTGAATGGCCTTATATATAAATATTTGACCAAATATTTTATTATTTCTTTAGGATATATTCTCTAGATAGGCTTCCTGGGTCAAAGGTATAGGGTATGAACATTTTTAAGATTCCAAAACAAGCACTGCTAGAATTACTCTACAGAAATATTGTACCAGTTTCAACTTCCACCACAGCACAGCAGTGCCCATTTCACCTCACCCGCACCCATACTGAGAATTATCATTTCAAAAGGGCTTTGTCAAGTGGATAGGCAAAAATAAGGCTTTTCAGCCTGACATATTAATATTTTTTCACAATAATCATACTTTTATTGACTATATTTTTTGCTACACATTCATGCCCTCTGGCCATTTTTGTACTAGTGCATTAATATTTTCTTATTTATAAGTTCATTATATAGAGATTATGCTAAGTGAAATAAGTCAGAGAAAGACAAATACCATGTGATCTCACTTATATGTGGAATCTAAAGAACAGAATAAATGAACAAACAAAACAGAAATAGACAGAGATATGGGGGGAAAAAAACTGACGGTTGCTAGATGGGAGGGAGGTGGGGACGGGGAAGAAGGGGAAGGGATTAGAAAGTACAAATTAGTGGCCATAATATAGTCATGGGGATATGAAAAACAGTATGGGGAATATAATCAATAATGTTGTAAAGACTATGTGGGGTGCCACATGAGCACTGGATTTGCCAGGGATATCACTTCATGAGCTGCGTAGATGCCTGACCACTGCACTGCACACCTGAAGCTGAAGTTGAATAATAATGTCAACTATAATTAAATATATATACAGTCACAGGATGTGGAGTACAGCATAGGGAATATAGTCAATGATATAGTAACAGCTATATATGATGTTAGAGGGGTAGTAGATTGGGGGGGTTATCACTTTGTGAAACGAGTAAATGTCTAACTATTACATTGCTTTGTACACCTGAAACTAATAAAAAAAATTCTTTTAGAGTTCATCATATATTAAGGCTGTTGACTCAATGTGGTACACATAAACTAAGGTTGTTAATCCAAATATACCCTTGAAATTATTAGTTTGGGTGCGATATGACTTCTCCTTCAGCTCAATAAGTTCTTTCCAGAAAAATAAAACAAAACAAAACCCCAAGTCAGAAAGTATAGCACAAGCCACATTAAATACTGGGGAGCCAAGGTATGAAGTGGTCAACAAATAAACTATGAGGTAGAACTAGCCTACATACTCGAACTTACTGAACGTTCCTCTACATTAAGAAATTCTTGGAACTTTTTTCTTCAGATGTTTTTAAAAGATATCTGACTTTAAGAATGCATTTTTAAAAAGAATACTGATGTTGGGCCGGCCGAGTGGCGCAATGGTTAAGAACTGGCTTGGGATGCCAGAGGGCCCCGGTTCAGATCCCACATATGCGGGCCAGTGACGCTGCCCTCCACAGCTAAGATGGTGAACAACAGCTCAACCTGGAGCTGGGCTGCCTTGAGTCGCTGGCGACGGTGTAGGCTGCAGCCCCCCGTGGCAGTGGGTTGCCATGGGCTACCAAGGAGCAGGGGGGTGATCCTAAGAAATGGGTGAACAAGGGACAGTGTGTAGCCAGCAGCTGCAGTGAGTGGCCGTCCAGAAGCCCGCAACTGATCTGCCTCGCCCGGGAAGAGCGCAATGATGGTGCCAACTTGGGCCAGTGAAGCAATGTCCTCCACAACTAGACTGAAGACAAAAGGACAGCAACTTGTCTGTTCCCCTTCCCCCAATTCCCCAGTGCTATTCCCATCACCCAATTCCCCAATAAAAATCTTTAAAAAAAAAAAAAAGGTTCAACTCTAGCATTTTCTGTGATGGCCTTTACTCACTGAATAAAAATATTGCCATGAAGGCATGAGATAAGTTGCAGTAATAATTACTCTCAATGTATATGTAGCCTTTGGGGTTGAGGAGAGAACCTATTTTGAATTCTAGATATTTCTAAGTGTCTAAGTAAGCTTAAAGTCTATAATTCAAGCACAGGTCTAATGAGCTTTTAAATCTGTGCAGTCATTGAAATTATAAATCATGTATCACAGGGATGGCCAGAAGAAAAAAATAAAGCATAATTAATATCACCTAACTAGGGAAAAAAAAACTTCAGCTGATTTACAATGGTATAAATTGAGCTAAATTTCCAGAAAAGACCCATTCAGGTGAATTAGACAATAAACGTATCCTTTCATATTACTTTGTAATAGAGGGAATCCATGGGTTTATGATGCACAAACTTTCAGACTATGTTTTTAATGTGCTAAGGGCGAATCTTTGGGCCCTTCTGATGTGGAAGCGAGAGCCACCTAGGGTGACACAACCCCAGTTCCATTCAACTGGCCTAATGTTTTTTACAAGGAACCCTTACACATGTGTATGAGTATGGGGACTAGGGAGTAGGAAGACTGTTAAAAAAGATAACATTGATTATAATGCAAGGAACTTTAAGAGTTCAGAGGGCTATGGAGAGTCACAGAGAGAAGCGAGTGCTTTAGGTTGAGATAAGGAGAAAGAGTTGGATATGACAGACGTAGACCTACACAGGCGTACACAAATAAGATTTCTAAAGGTAGAGATGGAAGGCAAGGTTATCACAGAGAAAAGAAACAGCTTTAAAAGAGTGCAAAGATAGGAAACAGAAATATGTGACTCATGTTCAGGAAATGGTGAAGAGTCTAGTTTGGTTGGAGGCTAGACCTGTTGGACAGATAGGGACAGTTAAATAGAAACAATAGAAAGATGTCATATTGCAGAGTCCTTGAATTCCTGGCTGAGAAGTTTGTAGATAATTCTGAGGCAAGAGGGCATAATTAAAGATGTTTAAGTAGTAGTCTGAGAGTCCTGCAGCAGATGAATTAGAGGAGAGAGGTAGGACAGCAGTAAGTAGCCATTATCCTAGTCAAGAAAAAAACACAATGAAAAAATGAGTCCTGAACTGGAGCTCTAACCATGGAATTATAGAAGCAAGAGTCATTTTCCAGGTAGAAACTATAAAATGTACCAACGGATAAATATAATGATTGAGGAAGAAAGACCTCTTAAAAATGACTCAGGTTCTGATCCTAGTATATTAGGGAAATGATGATATAATTAATAGCAATAGGAAAGTACAAAAAAGAAACCAAATGATTTGGGGAAAAGAAAGTGGTTGTTGAACATGGTGAATTTCAGATTGGAAATCATGTAGGCATTTGAAAATAAAGAATAGAGTCCAAGGCTCATCTGTTTGTTGTCTTTGGATATTCTTTTTAATACCTTAAACTTCCAGGTGGGGAAAAAGATAAAAATGAGTTTCTTATCTAACGCAAAAATAGATTGGCTTTATCATTGTGTTTCTTCCAAAAAGATGAATATTTGACATTATTATCCTATATTTCTGCATAGGGCTTAAAATGAAGACAATCTTTTTTCTTTGCTGAATTGCTATCTGGACTTAAAGATTATAGAGAGAAAAGAAAAAATGGGAAAAAATAAACTTGTAAGAGGACATGGTGATATAATTGCTCTATGTGTCTACTGTTCCATGAATTTATGTAGGCCATTCCCCTTTTCTCAAGTGAAGATGTGTCTCATGGCATGATTTAGTTAAATTATAAATAGGCTATTTAGATGCATCTATCTAAGAATAATACCCACAAGCTACTTACCTAATGAATCTTCGGGCTTTTAGCTTAGTTTGAAATGGACTGGGGAAATAATGCACCTACTCTGCTGACCAAAGAGAAAGGAGATTTTTTTAAACTATCCGGGATTAGAAAGGAAACATGTCATTTAAAAAGTGGAAAACCACCTACTTTTTCTGCTAATTTTGCTAGTATACCAGCATTCAACTGAAGGGGTTATTAAAGCTGTCTATTCACATGTTTACATTTTATTTCATGAAGTTTATTTCATAGTACTGAAAATATTCAACATGGTGATGAATGAATTAACATGTACATACAAAACCCTTAGAAAAGTGCCTGGCACATAGGTGGGTGCTATTTAAGTACTGCTATCACCATCATTATCANGCCAGTGAAGCAATGTCCTCCACAACTAGACTGAAGAACAAAAAAACGACAGCAACTTGTCTGTTCCCCTTCCCCCAATTCCCCAGTGCTGTTCCCACACCCCCAATTCCCCAATAAAAAAAAATCTTAAAAAAAAAAAAAGAATACTGATGTTAAATCAGTGGTTAGGCAGTTACAATGCTATTATTTAATAAAACCTTCTCTTTTTTCATTTGTAAATTGTTATTTCTGTGGTTGAATATTGGTAACTTTTTTCTGTTTTTAATCAATTACTTTACTATATTGCGGGAGACCAGCTCCCGCAGGTCCAGGGGTTCCTTCAGGTGGAGGCGGCGTCTGTGAGGAAACAACACGCGGACACACAGGAGCGCTTTCAAGAATTAATGTCTCACTTTATTTTTACAGCCTGTCCTTTTTATACTGGGCAGGTAACTATTTACGTCATTGAGCTGTTTTTCCCAAAGTTGTTTTTCCAAGTCTAAACCTTTACCCATTAGGAAATTGTTTTCTACATAGTTTCAACGTTCCTTCCTTCCCGGGGTCTATTTTCCTTAGAAGTTTTTCTCCGAATATTACTTCCTCACGATGTTTCTATTACAGCCGGATCTGTTCTTCACGAATGACTAACTTATCCTAACTATGTTTCAATTTCTTCAGCTAATTGCCAGAGCTGAATTCCTGCCTTGGCACTTAAAGGATGTTTACTACTTAGCAACTGTTTCAAACACTACTGGCTAAACAGGATCTTAAGAATTATAAGGTGCATAACTAGTGTATCACTAAGACTCTATTAAGAAACTAACAGTAAAACAGAATTATCATATGTCCAAAACTCACTTATTTAAAGTAAATAAAACAATCAATATAAGAAGGGGTGTCAGATCATTATCCTACTGGGGCATCCAAAGGGAATTTAAATTTTCCAAAACATAAAGCAGTATCTGTTTCTCAGCCAGAGCTTCAGGATTTGTCACAATATCAGTGTGATAGGCCATGTCAGACACTGAGGTGCAGCCGGCTCCCAACACTATATAATGTCATTTAGAAATGTTTTTTAGTTTTCTTTGCATAACAATTTTAACATTATAGGTATTTTGCTGGGGAAAATAAAATTCCATCTTACAGGAAAGAGAAAACTCCTCAAGACAACTTATTGGCATCTGTATTTACATATTAGAGCGGGTCAGCCAGTGAAAATCCTAGGAAAAAAAAAAGACAACATTCAGTTGAAAGAAATAATTGTCTTAAACTATATCCTCACTGTTTTGCTTGGTCTAAAATCTAAACATCCCATTATAACCACATTTTACCACAAGTGGTAAATCAAGTTTGTCTTTGATCTAGTGCTTTTCTCAAAAAGTGATTTAAAAATCACTATGGATTTTTAGCTCTGTCCTACAAAATAGCCTAAAATGACTTTCTGGGTCCTCTCCCATTAAAAGTCTGAAAGAAACAGAAGTACGAGTACACTCCAAAGAAGAGAGAAGATGAAGGAGTCCAGGAGGGCCGAGCTCCCAGGTCTAACAAGAATCTGGGAGGGAGACTAATACCAACATACACGTATGGCTCGGGCACAGATGACTGCAGAGATTAGGACCTCCCTGTATTACAGCAGGAATCAATGGCA
The DNA here is from genome assembly GCF_001890085.2 of Hipposideros armiger. Taxonomy (NCBI): domain Eukaryota; kingdom Metazoa; phylum Chordata; class Mammalia; order Chiroptera; family Hipposideridae; genus Hipposideros; species Hipposideros armiger. The sequence goes on along the minus strand of NW_017731836.1, from coordinate 966,581 downwards.
AATAGTGGATGGACACACAGACAATCAATGAAAATTAACAGCTTAGAAACTAGTATGTGTGGAATTCTACTGCAATGATAAACAAATGTCAAAGAGATAAATGTAAGAAATGTAAGAATAATCCTCATGGAATTATAAAAGAAGAGATAACAACTGTTTCTCCAGCAATAAACCCCAAAATTCAGCGAACTTGGAGAATAGATCATTAGAAGCAGATCATTAGAAGGGTGAATTCATTAGCAGAGGGGACAATTCATTAGGGTTTTTCTGTGACTAACACAGGTCTCAAGGCTATTTTGTGTGTGTGTGTTCTGAATACAGCAGTCCTCCCTTATCCACGAGGGATATGTTCCAAGACCCTCCGTGGATGCCTGAAACCATGGATCGTACCAAACCCTATGTATACTCTGTTTTTCCTATATATACATACCTATGATAAATTTAATTTAGAAATTAGGCACAGTAAGAGATTAACAGTAACTAATAAAACAGAATAACAATATACTGTAATAAAAGTTATGTGACTGGCTTTGGGGGCATTATTAAATAAAATAAGGGTTACCTGGATACAAGCACTGTGATACTGCAACAGCCAATCTGATAACCAAATCGGCTACTAAGTGACTAACAGGCAGGTTGCCTATACAGTGTTTATATGCTGGACAAATGGAAGATTTACATCCCATGCAGGACGTAGAGAGACGGCACAAGATTTCATCACGCTACTCAAATGCTGCACAATTTAAAACTTGTAAATTGTTTATTTCCCAAACTTTCCATTTAATATTTTCAGACCGCAGTTGACCGTGGGTAACTGAAACCACGGAAAGCAAAACTGTGGATAAGGGTGGACTACTGTACTAACTTTGGGCTTTGTTCTTCTTTTTCTAGTTCCTTGAGGTATAAAATAAGGTTATTTGAAATTTTTCTTGTTTTCTGAGACAGGCATTTAGTGCCATGAGCTTCCCTCTTAGAACTCCCTTTTCTGCATCCCATAAGCTTTGGTACATTGTGTTTCCGTTTTCATTTGTCTCAAGATATTTTTTATTTCTTCTTTGACATTTTGGTTGTTTGGTAGCACATTGTTTAATCTCCACATATTTGTGAATGTTCTTCTTGTAATTGTAGTTTCATACTATTATGGTTGCAAAAGATGTTTGGTGTGATTTCAATCTTCTTAAATTTCTGAAGACTTGTTTTGTGACCTAAAATGATCTATCCTGGAGAATGTTCCATGTGCATTTGGGAAGAGTGTGTATTTTGTTGCTTTTGGATGAAATGTTCTGTATGTATCTATTAAGTCCATCTGGTCTAACATGTCATTTAAGGCTGATGTTTCCTTACTGATTTTCTTTCTGGATGATCCATCCGTTGACGTAAGGTGCGTTAGGGTTCCCTATTATTATTGTATTGCTATCTATTGTATTTCTCCCTTTAGGCTTGTTAATATTTGTTCCACATATTTAGGTGTTCCTGTGTTGATTGCATAAATATTTAGAAATGTTATATCCTATTGTTGGACTGACTGCGTTATCATTATGTAACGCCCCTCTTTATCTTTATTACAGTCTTTGTTTTAAAGTCTATTTTAAAGTCTATAAAATTTACTCCAGCTTTCTTTTGGTTTCCATTTGTATGGAATATCTTTTTTCCATCTCTTCAATTTCAGTCTGTGTGTGTACGTATATGTGAAGTGAGTCTTTTACAGGCAGCAAATATATGTGTCTTGATTTTTTATCCAATCAGTCACTCTATATCTTTTGATCGTAGAATTTAATGCACTTATATTTAAAGTAATTATTGATAGGTATGTACTTTTTGCTACTTTGTTAATTGTTTTCTGGCTGTTTTATATTGCTAATCTGTTCATCTTGCAAAAGTCTCTGATATCTGTTTTTACAGAAACAATTTCAGAATTCTATATATTTTACAGTTTCCAAATTAGTTAATTTACATTTCATTGATGGTCCAGGTGTCCATTTGCCCACTTGTTCAAAAAAGATCTCACAGCAGATATATGTATAAAAAACCAAGACAAAAGTTACTTGAAAAAATTATCTGCTCTGAAAACAATGGATGATACACAATGTGTAAGCATGAATGACAGGTATATGAGAGGGCAAGTGGCAGAACCAGGATCACAGTACAAAACTAAGTATGAAAAGCAACTTAATCTGGAATGGAAGAGGATCATGCTATACACTTTGTCATTTATTTTTCTGCTATAATCTACACTGTAGTTTTGCTTTAGAGGCCAAAGTTAAGTAATTTTGAATGTAACTGCACAAATTGCCCTATCATAGTCTCATCTCCCACTGTGCTTCCTTCACTGTCTTCTAGCCACTTTAGCCTTCTTTCAGTTCCTTAGACTTGCCATCCTCCCTGCTGCCACAGAGCCTTTGCATACCTCTCCCCCCATCTCTTTGCTGAGTCTGTCCCTACTTTTCCTTTGAATCTCAGTTTAGGCATTATTTCCCCTGAGAAGCCTTCCCTGTGACCCCAGTATAAATCAGATTCCTCTGTTGTATGTTCGTTCAGAACTGGATTCCTTTCCTTCAGCGCAATGGCTTCACTCTGTTGTAATGCATTCAGCTGTGAGGTGACTGGACTGTCCCCCTCCCTGACTGTACTGTTAGCTCCATGAGGTGAGGCTGGGCCTGGCTTTGCTCACCATGCTATTCTTAGCACCTGACACAGTATACCTAACACATATCTCAACAAATATTCAATGAACAAACAAATGAAAGTGCCAAACTCAGAAATGGTTTCAAAAGAACTCTGCATTACAGGGTGTTCTATTTGGTAAATACTTTTGGGGGTGGGAGTAAAGATGCATTTCTGCTTTCTGCTTAGCAATCATATTTACCTGGACCTTCCGCGTGGCCTGTGGCTCAATCATGATGTTGATAAGAGAGGGTTTAGTTGTGTCTGCCAAGCTTTGCCTCAGCGATTCTTGGAGTTCTTTGGGTGTTTGTACAAAATACCCTTTGCCCCCAAATGCAATCATAACCTGCTCATAATGTGAGTTTGGGAGAAGACACATTGGAGGAGACCTGAAAAAGAAGGTCACAAGTAAATAGAAAACATCATTCTCTGACATAGTTTGTAGAAAAATTTAGGCTAAATTGAAAGGCACACTTTTATATCCAACACTTAAACTGCGACGCCAGTACTCAAAACTGTCCATGAATTTTTTTATTGTCTATACAGCAAAGTCCAATATAACTTTTTGTGACGATGGAAAAGTTCTACATCTGTGCTATCCAACAGAATAGCCACTAGTAACCTGTTGCTGTGAACACTTGAAATGTGACTAGTTAAAATAAGGAACTGAATTGTTTGTTTTGCTGTTGTTTTTCTAAATTTTTTATTAATGTGTAGTTGGCAATATAATAGTATGTTAATTTCAGGTGTACAACATAGTGATTTAACATTTATATACCTCATGATGTGATCACGACATGTGTATTAACTATGTATCATTATGCCAAGTTATTACAATATTACTGACCATATTCCCTGTGCTGTACAATACATCTCAGTGGCTATAAATAATAGATATACTATGTCATATAATATTTATTGTAAAATAAATATTTTATAACTGGAAGTTTATACCTTTTATTCACCCTTTTCACCCATCTCCCTACCCCCGTCTCCTCTGGAAACCATCAGTTTTGCTCTCTGTATTTACGAGTCTGTTTTGTTTTGTTTTGTTTGTTCATTTGTTTTGTATTTTTAGATTCCATATATAAGTGAAATCATACGGTATTTGTCTTTCTCAGTCTAACTTATTTCACTTAGCTTAGTATTCTCTAGGGCCATGCTATTACAAAAGGCAAGATTTCATTCCTTTTTAGTGTGGAGTAATAATTGTATTGGGTTGTCGAAAAAGTCATGATGCATTTTTGCAATTAAAAACATAGATAAAATATGTCATGACTTTTCCGACAACCCAATATATATGTGCCACATTTTTTTTATCCATTCATTTATCAATAGGACACCTAGGTTATTCTATATCTTGGCTATTGTGAATAATGCTGCAGTGAACACAAAGGTGCACATACCTTTTCAAATAACTGTTTTAGTTTTCTTCAGGTAAATACCAAGAAGTGGAATTGCTGGTCATAAAGGAGTTCTATATTTATTTTTTTGAGGAACCTCCATACTGTTTTCCATAGTGGCTGCACTAATTTACAATCCCACCAACAGCGCAGGAGGGTTCCCTTTTCTCCACATCCTCGCCAACACTTGTTATTATTTGTTTTGTTGATGACAGCCATTCTGACAAGTATGAGGTAACATCTCATTGCAGTTTTGATTTGCATTTCTCAGATTATTAGTGATGTTGAACAGTTTTCTCATGTGTCTGTTGCCATCTGTAAGTTCTATTTGGAGAAATGTCTATTCAGGTCCACTGCCCATTTTTTTTTTTTTTTAAGATTTTTATTGTGGAATTGGGGGATGGGAACAGCGCTGGGGAATCGGAGGAAGGGGAACAGACAAGTTGCTGTCCTTTTGTTCTTCAGTCTAGTTGTGGAGGACGTTGCTTCACTGGTCTAAGTTGGCACCATCATTGCACTCTTCCCGGGCGAGGCAGATCAGTCGCCGGCTTCTGGACGGCCGTTCACAGTGGCTGCTGGCTGCTCACGCTGGCTGCTGGCTACACACGGTAGCCCATGGCAACCCACCTGCCATAGCCGGTGACTCAAGGCAGCCCAGCTCCAGGTTGAGCGGTTGTTCAGCATCTTAGCTGTAGAGGGCAGTGTCACTGGCCCTCATGTGGGATCCAAACCGGGGCCCTGCTGCTCAGAGCTGGCATCCCAAGCCAACTCTTAACCAACACGCCACTCGGCCGGCTCTCCATTGCCCATTTTTTAATTGGATTGTTTTATTTATGTTGAGTTATATGATTTCCTTATATATTGTGGACATTAACCCTTTATCAGATATATCATTTGCAAATATCTCCTCCCATTCAACAGGTTGTCTTTTCATTTTGTTGATGGTTTCCTTTGCTGTGCAGAAGTTTTTAGTTTGGTGTAGTCCCATTTGATTATTTTTACTTTTGTTGCCACTGCCTGAGGTGACATATCCAAAAACATACTGCTAAGACCAAAGTCAAAGCACTTACTGCCCATATTTTCTTTTAGGAGTTTTATGGTTTCAGGTCTTACATTTAAGTCGTGAATTCATTTTGGGTTTATATTTGTATATGGTGTAAGGAAGTGGTCAGTTTCATTTTTTTGCCTGTATCTGTCCAGTTTTCCCAATACCACTTACCGAGGAGACTGCTGTTTCCCCATTGTATATTCTTGCCTCCTTTGTTGTAGATGAACTCACCTGTATTAGGGAGAGTTTATTTCTGGGCTGTCTGGAACTTATTTTTAATTTAATTTAAATAGCTACATTTGGCTAGTGGCTACTACCCTAAACAGTGCAGGCTCACCTTCAACTACTATGAATCCAAAAGAAAAAGAGGGAAAAAAAGGAATGGTTACCGCAAAACAGCAAATAACAACAAAACAGCAAATGAAGTCAGTGAGGCATAAGCAAACATACCCACACCCTGCTCCACCCCCAGGCTGACTCACACACCCATGTCTCTCACACCCCACAGCCAGCCACAATATAGTCTCAGGTTAGCTCTTCCATCAGGTGATCAAGATTTAGCTAAGTGGTTAAAGAAAGGAAGACCTCTGGATATAAACACCTATGTTCCTACATGGGGTACTAGGAAGAGTAGAACTAGGAACATATTCCCATAATCTCTTTCACTAACAAGGCTTAGACATCAAACTCATTTGTCTGCGTTTTCAGTGGCTCCCAGGTCATAAGCTATTTATTGAATTGCCCAATCATGGATGGTTGTGCAAAGAGGAACCACACAGACAAGGTTCCAGCCCTTTAGAGGGACTGACAACATACACAAGCAATACTCACACCACGGCAGCACATTCCAATACAGCAGACTTTGTTTTTAAAGGGTAGAATTAATATTTTATACTCATTTATTAATATAATCAGATCGCAGTTGAGTACAGTCTTTATACTTAATCTTTCCTTTTTGTAAATGAACAAAATTACAAGTTTTAAGGAGCGTATGGCTGGTTGTTTTTAGAAAACATGATTAGATTAATTCACTGATGGTGGATTCAAGTTTTTCCTTATTATTAGCTCCAGACAATTTCACCCACCTTTTGTCCATTTAAAAAAAACTGGAAAGTTGGCAAAAGAGAGATTAAAATAGATGCGAGGAAGTAAATATGCATTGTTCTGAGTTACTTACGTTGCAGTAGCATCTCCAAATTTTAACATCTCCTTCCAAGCAGCTGAATCGAAACCTTGGTAAATTCCATTATTATTCACCACCAAAAGCACAATTGGCAAATTGTACCTAAAGTCGACAGCAAAATAAAAAGGAAATCATTCTTCATTCTAAAGCAATTTCTTTGCTTTGGGCTGAAATTTTAACTTAAAAATGGACAGTTCTCCATAAACTTTTTTTGTAACATTAGGGTAAGACTAAAACTTAAGCATTTGTTATCCTAATAAAAGAATATCAATAATTAACAGAAACATCATGGAGCAGTAGAAAGAATACAAGATTAGGGGTTAGTAGGCCTGGTTCTACCACTGTGCAGCTACAAACCTTGGGCAACTCACTAAGCTTTTCTGAACATTGCTTTGCATAGATCCAGGTGTTAGTAAGAATGACACCTTCCATACTTACTATCATCTGAAGCACCACTTCCAGGCGGTGCCTAGGAGTATACTGTTTGGAATGTATCTTTCTATTTACTGAATGCCTCATAGACAGTTGGCATTTGCTAGATGATGTGGGAGGTACACAAGTGACTAGCATACACTCTCCCCGCTCTCAAACCATTTCACCCATAATTAGAAAACCATTACATGGTGTAATAATTAGAGAAAAAGAGAATAACAATGTGCTAAACAGTATGGTAAATAAAACAAAAAAGGCTGATTAAACTTTACTAATGACTGAAAAAAGAACGTGGGCTTTATTTTCTACAAACATAACTTCTGAGATCTGGAGTAAAAACAAAACTAAGCTGCATACTGTTATGTAACAGGATTGGGTTAACGACTTGCTCTCCATGATCAAAGGGAACGGCTTTACTTCACTCTCTAGAAGGCTGACTTCCCCACAAATGACGTTTTAGGTGTATATTACTTAGTTGCCAATACAGCCACTCTAACATGCACATACTTTCCCTCTGATCTGGAAAATGTTATACACCAAAGCTATGAGAGCCCCAAAACATGATTTGCAAAAACCCTAATAAGAAGAGCCCTGGCTAAGGACAGAATGCTTTTCCTAGTTTAAATAATTGGAGAGAAAAAAAAATCCCCATACTTCCATAGTAGGAGCTGCAACTTAAGAGTTTTTCCATGAATCCGCGCAACTAGAAACATAATCCAAATAGCTCACTTCCCTGAGCAGTCACCTTGCGCTTTACCTTCATCATCTCATTTCCTCATAATCATCTCCTAAGGTAAGAACTATTACTACTCCTATCCCAAGTCTAGAGAAGACTGAGGCTTGGTTAAGTGGCTTAACCCAAGTCACTTGGCTCTGATGTGGTCAAGTCAGTGTTTAAATTCAGGCCATCTGACCCTGAGGCCGTGCTCTTCATCACCAAGCTCTGCAGTCTCCCTTCAAAAAACAAGCTTTTCTCTGACAATTTTTTTTTAAGTGACCTCAAAACCACGTGCCATAATTTTGCAGGTTTTTGGCACGCAGTAAAGATGTCATGTACACACTGTCCTGGATGAGAAAGACCCTGGTGTTATTTATACCAGTATTCTCAGGACACAGCACAGTGCTGTGCACAGATACCTGGCACATGATTAACACTTGCTAAGTATTTGTTAGGGAAGTGGGTCATGTGGAGGATATTTTTGTGTTTTGGAGAAAGAAATGTTCTGATTCAGAATGCTGTTTTACCTGCAGATGGTTTCCACTTCCATGCCAGAAAACCCAAAGGCACTGTCTCCTTCCACACAGATGACGCGCTTTCCTGGGTTTCTATCTTTAGCCACTATAGCAGCTGCAATGGCAAATCCCAAACCAACTCCCATTGTTCCAAAAGTACCAGCATCAAGCCTATTGGGGAATGAAGCTAAAATGAAACCCTCTGGGGCATGTCACAAATGGCAGGATTGGCACAAATTTAGACATATTCACATGGTTCGTGGGAAAATAAAGAACAGTAAAAACATTTTCTTTAGTATAAAGTTTTAGACTATGAGGAACTAATTTGTCAAAGATAAGCAGAATGAGAAGAAAAAGTCACTTGTGATTGCTTGGAAGATTGATTATATCCTTAGAACACTGAGTACACATATTATCGCATGGTTTTGAGGACCTATCAAGCATAAAAACTATAGAACCTCACTTACTCGTAAGAATACTTCTATGAACTATGTGCTTATACAATGAACATGTGTAATTCTCACATGTTTTATTAATCTGCATTATTGTAGTTTCAGATTTAACACATTATAATTTCTTTTTCGGACGCCTTACCGGTGACGAGGAAGGTAGTTTTGCATCACAGTGCGTCCAATATCCATAGTATTTGCTCCTTCACTGACCACAATACAGTCTTTGGGTAGTTGTTCTTGAACATGGTAGAATACTGTGTAATAATTCATAGGCAAGGATTTTTGGGAAGCTAATTCCTAAATATTAGAGGGAAATATAATCAAATTAAATTGAGATATAATGAAAATAAACAATGTCAATAAGCTTACTATCAAGCTCATTTGGGAGCAGGTAACAACTACAAACAATGAGGTACCCAAATGGCCACCAATGGCCACTCTGAGAAGCTAATTGATCTATGAACAATCCTGGGGGACATGCTATGAAAAATGGGTCCCACTGCCTAGTCTGGGACACAATCAAATAAGCCAGGGCATATCCCTCTTCCTGGAGAGGCACATTAACATGTTAAAGACTCAGAAGTCCCATAGTAAAGATAGCTGGAAACACTGAATTAAACAAAACTAATCAGTCCTACTTCAGCACTTTTAGGGAAACACTGCCTTAGAAAAGTAAAAATTTATTTTAGAATATTTTCATCTGAAATATGGCCTTAAGTTTAAATAAAAATGAAGTCAGGAGTTCAGAAAATCTGGTTCTTCTCCACATGCACTGAGAGCTAAGGGGATATGCTTTACCCACTATTCTAAAGAGTTTCTGAGCTGAGAGAAGCTACATGGGGCTTCACAGTCCCGTCAGGCCCCAGCACTGCCTCTTCACCTGTGCTACTATGGTCCACTGGAGATTATACCCAAGACGGATGAGGGACCCTCCTATGCTCCTACACCAGAGGAGAGGCAACTTCCTTCCATCTTAAACTAAGGTAATTCCTAGAGATAAGAAGGAATTAATCATATGATTAAGGAAATAGAAGTGAGACTAGCTCGCTAGGACAAACAGTTACTGATTAAAATTCCAATGAAAGATAGAATCATGTATAATCAATTCTGCTTGTTTTAAAAATGAGAATTTATTCCAAGATGACTGATATACGTATTAGAGAACAATATGAGCATAACTCAAGATTTCGTATTTGCTCATGCATGATTCTTTCAATGAGAAAAACTACAGGAACACAGTAAACTACACCCAGCTGAACCAAGATGCATAGAAATAAACAGTGAAAAAAAACGAGAATGACCATTCTCACAGAGAGAAAACACTATATACAAAGATTATAAACAGAAAATGCCAAATCCTGCAGAAGTGGCTCATTTTAGTGCTAGTAGTGGATGATTTGGTGGTTTCACACATTACTATAATTTCCAAAGCCTTCAGCTATCAGGCAAAGCCACAGTGCAGATGAAGAAATCACAAAAAATTTTCCAGTAAAAACAAATTGAATTAAGAAAGCCATACATGTTCTCACAAAAAATAAATAAAAATAAATGTGAAATAGATAGGGGAATCCTTTCACAATGTATATTAAATCATCATAATGTACCTTTAAATATATTACAATTTTATATGTTGATCATACCTCAGTAAAGCTGAAATTTAGAAAAGAAAAAGCTATAAATTAAAATTGAAATTTTAATGAAATACCTATCTATTAAAAATGCATGCCCTGAAGAACTTATATCTTAAAGGTAGAAAAACATGCCCCAACATGCCCCAGGATTTAAGCCTCCAAAAGACCTTAATTGTAATTTGGTGTCAAGGTCAAACTGAGGACAGTAAGCCACACCCATCCACATGGGCTCTTATAACTTTCTGTCCAATGTTACATCACCCTCCTTCCACCACAGTAACTCACAAGCTGTAACCCTTCCAATGCTCACTACCACAAGAAACTTCAGGTCTTTTCCAAGGTAAAGTGTGTGTGAGTGTGTGTGAGTGTGTGTGTGTGTGTGTGTGTGTGTGTGTGTATTTGCCACCATTTTTATTAGGTTCCTATCTTAATGTTCCACAAAGTTGTTGAGAGCTGTGCCCCTAAACCGTTTTCCCATGAGCCCAGTGGCTTTTACTGTATGATTTTGCATAGCATGGTGATTTTTAGGAATGCATATGCCATGCTATGACAGAACTGTACCATGAATATGAAGCATTCTTGAATTTCAGTGGGTCCAGTATTACCTTGGATGCAGCTTCATTGCTCTTCATTTTCTCTCTCAGAGTTTTCCACCACTTGCTCTCTAGAGGATACTGCCACGGTGTTTTATCAAATTGTTCTAAAAGCTAAAAAAAGCACAAACTTTTTCTTTCTTTCTTGAAAATAAACTGAAATCATATTAACATAAAAATCTTTTTTTTTTTTTAAGATTTTTTTGGGGAATTGGGGGAGGGGAACAGCGTTGGAGAATTGGGGAAGGGGAACAGACAAGTAGATAGATTGCTGTTTTGTTCTTCAGTCTAGTTGTGGAGGACGTTGCTTCACTGGCCCATGTTGGTATGATCATTGCGCTCTTCCTGGGTGAGGCTATCAGTCGCTGGTCATTGGTTGGCCGCTCACGTGGCTCATGGCAGCTCTGGCCCACTGCCAGCCGCTCACGCGGGCTGCCAGCCACTCACATAGCTCATAGCAGCCCACTGCAGCCTATGCTGTCGCTGGCAACTCACAGCAGCCCAGCTCCAGGCTGAGTTGTTGTTCATCATCTTAGCTGTAGAGGGCACAGCGTCACTGGCCCTCAATGTGGGATCCGAACTGCGGCCCTGCTGCTCAGAGCTGGCACTCCCAAGCGAGCTCTTAACCAGCTGAGCCACTTGGCCGGCCCCATAAAAATATTTTCTTAAAGGCAATACTGTTGTTATATTATATTGCCCTTCACATCACTCATACTCTGTTTTTCTTGTAGGCAGCAAACAATGGATAGAAGATAAATAGGTAACAGGGAAAGGTTTGCTTGGGTCAGTGTGGAGTTCTGCCAGAATCTGGAATAACCATAGGCAGAGCAAAGTGCTACTTACCCCCCACCTCATTGGCTGGGGCTCTTAAGCCCTCATCCGTCTTTGACACTAGAAGGAAAATCACCCCCTCCATAAAACCCTTATAGGAAGGCCAACAGCCCCAAATACCTAGGGATTCCTATGGTACAGGCCAAATGTTCCAGTGTTTTAATTTGTGACTGGGGACTGTATCCTAATACTGTATAATCATAACAATAGCAATTTATATCCAAAATCACGTGATAAATGTGACTATATTTTATCTCCTATCACAACGAAATGTATAAATTATGTACAAGGTATACGAATCTAAACAAGTCACTGATTACAGTTTTGAAGAGTAAAAAAAATCTCTTTAATGCCTGAAGAAATACTAAGTTAGACTTTTTCCAATACATAAAGCCACTTCTTGGCTGTGAATTCAGTGCCTTTGGAAACTGTATTATAATTTTTCACACAGCTGAATCCTACTTAATAAATCACTGTTTGCCTATTGAATGCCTTTAAATTTTCAATCACCTTCCAAAAATGCTTAACTTACTCACATAAAAATGATCTATACACAAAAGGTTGGATTTACCAAGTTCCAAAGCTATATTTAAGAATAGCTTTCCATCATAAATTGTTTAAAATAGATATTATAAGACCTGTCACCAAGTGAACCAAGACTGAAACATTTTAAAGAACTATTCTCTAAAGACCAATACACATAAATTAAAACCCAGGCAAAAGCTCTTACCTGTTTAGTCACAGCATTGATGTCTCCTAGCAAAGTCACAGCAGGTCTTACATTATTCCCCAATTCTTCTGCACAGATATCAACCTAAAGAGAGACAAGACTGAAGAGCAAGCCGTATTTATTCTTAAATTCTTTAAGATGTCGATTAAAGCTAAATAAATGAACTATGTATATATAACATATGATAAAGGTTTGATATTCAAGAAATTCCTTAAAAAAAGTAAAAATCCATGGAACTATATGAATAGCATAGCGAGTATAGAAACCTCATCATCTTCCCTTATTTTAAAATCCACTCTGTAGAATATTGGTATTGTTCCTTTATACCCACAGGGGTGCATCTGACTTGAGCAATTATAGTTTTGAATCTGATCAATAGTAAGGTTCTATTTAATTACATTGGAATTCCTATTTAGAGAAGGAGCTCTCAAATTTGAGCATAAATTAATCATCTGGCAGGCTTGCTGAACTGTATAGATTGCAAAAGTCCACCTCAGAGTTTCTGATCTCAGTAGGTCTGGGGAAGGGCCCCAAAATGTGCATTTCTAACAGGTTTCCCAGGTGGTGCTTGATGCTGCTGGTCCAGGAACCACATTTTGAAAACACTCCTAGGGTATGGCATGATTACTTCCCACGTATTCAGAAGCTCCATTCTAGATGGTCATGGGCAAGTGAACATACACTCTGTTAGGAGGAGTAATTCAGCCACCCCAAAGGGGATGCACTTTATTTTGTAACCAAGAGGGGCAATCAAAGAAGTGGCAGCATCTTCCAGGTACAAGCCAGGTATTCCTTGTTTGTGGTTTCAGTTCTCAATGGTCCCAGGGGAAAGGGACTATTAGAAGTTGACTCCTTAAGTAAAAGGTAAATAAGGAGAAGGTAGCAATTGTAGCTGGGTGATGAAATACCATACACAATCTGCAGGTCAAACAGGTTTGCACGCCACTCTGGAGGCAGCGCTTTCCACACTGATAAGGAAACTGGCTTATAAAGAGGGTCATTACAAGTCAAGAGTCATCAAAAGGAGGTCAGAGTGTATTCCAAACACTCTGTTTAATAACATAGGTAAAAGCAACATTGTTTATAGAGATTTCCAAACAAAGGGTGTTGGCAAGTTTTGGCATCTAAGAGAACAACTCAATCCCAAACAAAGTGGAATATTTTGTTCTACCATCCTACTTAATTAAACCTCTTTTGTCTACCTTTAAATATACCTGAACTATGAAGAAGAGGCAATTATGCTTTTCAAACTATTTAAAACTTGATTTTAAAAGATTTTCTGATTAGAAGATTTTCTGATTAGAAGTGGCACGTTATATATGCTTCATAGGCTTGAAAAGGCAGCTTACTTTGATACCTGTAATTATGTTAGACAACTTATAAAATTCTATTCTTGTAAAAAGAGAAATGTTTTTTTATAAAAGCCAAGAAGAAAGCAGAGCTGGTAATGGCTGATAGGGAGAACAATCAACTACACATAGCTCTGATTTTAAATCTCTCTTCTCTGAGTACCTGGATAAACTTCACATCCGGCTGGAATCTTGGAGGCAGTCCAAAATGCAAAATCCAATTTAATCTGGCACCAAATAGCACGATTACATCAGCAAACTGCAAAGCCCTATTACAAAGAAAAATCTGATATAACACAAAAAGTGTATCTGTATTTCTTATTTGAATTATTCTAAAATTAATTTCTGAAGAATTTGGAAAAGTCCAAATAATTTGGAACTTCATTATATTAGTTCAGAATCAGCTTCTATGGTAAATTTGACCTTTCAAACTAAAATAACTTATGATGCCATTCTATTTAGTAATATAAAAAATGAAATACATAGAAAAATATTACCATAGGACTACATTTATACTCTATTCATTACTTTTCGAGCATAAGAAAATTAATACAATTTCACTGTAGGTAATCTGTGAAAAGCAGAAAAAGTACAGAGGACACCAAAAGCACCCAATAATACTATCAACTTATAAACTTATTAATATCCTGACATGTTTTCATCTAGTCTTTTTTTCTATGCAAGTATATTTTTGCATAGTTGAGCTTATATAATACTGTCTCATGCACTTTTGCTTATCATAAATGTTTTCCATTGTCATTAAGTTCTTCCTAAATACAATTAAAGGATACATATTTTGCTGAACACCTATATTAAGTTTATTTAACTTTTTGTCAATTGCTGGATAGTTTCTTTGCTATTAATAGTACTAGATTACACATCTTTACGCTTGAATCTCAATACATGCTTCATATTGATTCCTAGAAGCAGGTATTTTTAAGAGGATTGATTCACATTCATGAATTGCTTTAAAAAAATATTACACCAAGTATATTTCTTATAGTTTTCTTTTATACATCTTAGTATTTTTGTCAGTATAACTTCTAATTTTTTAATGATTTTTATTTTGGCATCCACACTGATATTAACATAACATAGCTACCCTTACTTTTTTGTTGACCTCATACATCTTTATTTTTAAGCTGTATCTTTTTGCTTTAGATGTGACTCTTATAATGTGTATAACTGTCATTATTAGTGACTCAATCTAAATGCCTTTTTCCTGGAGAATTTATTATCGTAATTGCTGTGGGTTGCTCTGTTTTTTACTTCTCACTTTTCTGATTCTTGGCCGTTTCCCTTTTTTTCTGTCTTTTGCCAGAGAGACCTGATTTTTTTGTTGTTGTTTTTAGTTTTTTGTTTTTGTCTTCTTCAGTGGTGTATCCTATTTTTCACAGAAATTCAGTTATCATTTCAAGTATAAACCCAAAAAATTTATCATCATACATTGTATTGGTCCTGTGGGTCCCAATTTAACAAACAGATAAAAATTACAAGTGGAGGGACGGCCCATTAGCTCAGTTGGTGAGAGCGCAGTTCTCCTAACACCAAGGTTGTCGGTTCGATTCCCACATGGGCCACTGAGCTGCACCTTCCATAACTAGATTGAAACAACTACTTGACTTGGAGCTGATGGGTCCTGGAAAAACACACTGTTCCCCAATTAAAAAACAAAAACAAAACAACTACAAGTGGAAGGATAGATTTGCTTATAGATACTCTATAATCCTTGAAATTGTTGATTCAATTAATTATAGCCCTTTACAACCTTTTTTACACTATTAATGTCATTAATATTATCTTCTTAAAATTTGGCTGGAATGAAAATAAACTTCAGTTCAACTCAAGTTAAAGTACATTTAAAAAAAAAACTTAGTATAAGAATTCATTTGGTTTCTGTACAATGTATACTAATATAAAAAAGGTATAATCTACTAAAAAAGCATTAAATGACCAACAATTAAAGATTGCACAGGAAACATTACATTTTAAAAACCCTCAAAATGAATTTTAATGTGTGCATGACAATATGAAAAAGACCACATGCATAATGGTGACAAACTGTGGAGAGGGAGGGAGGACATGGGATCAGGAAAGACATGTAGGGACTATAAGTGAACCTATAATTTTTTGTTTCTTAAAAAAAATAAAAATAAAACTCTAAAGCAGGCAATGACATATTACTTAATATTATGTTATAACTGATAAAACTTATATAACATAAGTGTTCAATAAATTATTCCCTCTTGTTGGTATATTGAGAATATTTCATAATATATTTCAAGAAATTTAAAAAAGATGTATGGTTTTTCAAAAAGTGTTTAAAAATCTAAAAGGAGGAGACATCCAGTGCCACCCAAGAGTGTCTCCCACTGATTACAACAGAAAACTGAACAAAATAGAAAAAGCAACTACCTGAGAATTCTGAAAAGCGAACAATGGTAGGTGGATTGGGAGGGGAGTCAAAGAAGTGACCCAAACAGCGGGTGAGTTTCCAAGGTTTTCCCCGCTCCTGGCTTTGACTCAAGGCAGCCCTAGGTGCAGAACTGGAGAGCTGCAAAAACCTGGAGAAAAGCTGTCTTTTTGGACAGAGAATCAGGAAAAAGGACCCCTGTAGGCCGGAGAGCATAACGGGAAAAGCTCAGAATTTTCTTTTTCTCTCTCCCAGCCATGCTGAGGGCAGTCCTATTGCACAGCAGCGTCGTGGTAGCTCCCAAGCAGATAAAATTCCAAGAAAAACATAATTGTTCAGGCAAATAGAGCTGAGCAAAGGGTCCCCAGTCATCTGAAGAGTATGGGGGCAATCTTCTCATTTTTTATCTTTCTTTTTCCTCTGCCACTTTGCGTCAAAGGCAGCACTGATGGTGTGGTACTATAATATAAGGCAGCAGCAAGGGCCAGGAAAAGGAACTCCTAGAAATCCGAAGAGGATGGGGGGGCTACCTCCCAGCGAGAAAAGAAATCCCTAACTTTGGATATGAACCAGCACATGTCTGGGGCTCACCTCTGAGCTGGGCACAGACCCAAAATTGCACAGCAAAAGCTTTGAAACTGAAGTGACCCTGGAACTACTGCTGCCCACAGTAAGACAGAACTTGCAGTCTTAACCTAACCAGGCTAGCTACTTGCTAAAACAAACAAACAAACAAATCAACATTCTACAGAGGATTTCAATATGCCCTGACTCTCACAATATAATATTCAAAACTCCAGGATACAATCCAAAATAATTCAACACACAAAGAAACTGAAAAATGAGACCAATTTCCAAAAGAAAAGATAATGAATAGATGCTAATTCTATGATGACCCAGATGTTGTAATTAGTAAACAAAGACTTTAAAGCAGCTAATATAACTATTAATATGTTCCATAAGGTAAATAAAAATATTGTTGACATAAATGGGAAGATAGAAGGTCTCAGCAGAGAAATAGAAAATATAAAAGAGACAGAAGAATTAAAAAGAATTGAACAGATTTTCAGGGACCTATGGGACAATATCAACATGCCTAATATTTGTGTTATTCCAGGAGAGGGGAAAGAGACTGGTGTAGAATAACATACTGGAAGAAATAATGACCAAAACCTTTCCAAATTTGGTGGAAGATCTCTATTTACAAATTCTAGAAGATTAGAAAACACAAAACAGGATGAAATAAAAGGAAACCATGTCCAGACACATCATAATCAAACTGCTGAAAACCAAAGATAAAGAAAAATCGTGAAAGCAGCCATAGAAAAACATCATATTACACATAGGTGAACAACGATGCAAATGACTGCAGATGTCTCATCTGAGAGTGGAGACAGTGGACAACATCTTTAAAGTGCTGAAAAGTCTTAAGAAGAAACAGGTGTGCTGAACATTACATGATTCTTTTAGAACTTCTCCTAGAGTCATTAAAGTCACAAAATAACTTAAATTAGCCTTAAATCTGCCAACCCATTGTATTTAAAATCTGGAATGCCACGCACCTGGATCTGGCCGCACCTACACAGTTTGGATGGTTGTCAGGAAGAACACCCTTTCCCATGGGAGTGGGCAAAAACGGCAATTGACACTGCTCCACCAACGTTCTGATCCCCTCCTCTGCATGGGCATAAGCAGCGCCTACAAGAAACGCAAATGTGTTGGACAAGTCAGTTAAGCTCCAGACCCTGACCATGTGAAAACTGCTTTTAGAACTTCTCAAATGTTCTCCTGCTTACACAGGGCTTCAAACTCAAAACAAATGGCTATGGTTTTTATCTTGGATATTTTAAAATGTTTAGGAAAGCAATAGTTCTAATTTCTCCTCCAATAATATTCTCAATTATTCTGAAGGATGCCTATGCCAAAATAAAAGTTGCATCTCACATCTCTTGCTGTTCTCAGTCGCCTGTTCCATGCTACGGTCCCACTGAATTACTCTTCACTCAGATGGGTAAGTAAGGATGGACTGCACTGATGGCGGAAGGCTCTCTCTAACCTCATACAGTGCTCCCCACCATCAGCTAACCTGGACTGGTGTTCTAGTCTAGGCATGGAAAGTCTAAGAAAGGCCTAAGTTTCTAAAGCTCTGTAGATCTCTCCACAGGCTACACAATTTTGTGACTCCAACAGGACTAACCCAAGTGGGTCACATATCATTTGTACAGTGCGTGCCTGCAAAATAACCATCTGCCCTATTTCAATGACACTGTAACCAACTCACTGTCTGAATCTGGAGATGACTTCATGTTTAATGTCATCAAGGCCACTATAGTTCTTTTTAGCCATTTAGTTTTTATACTCTTTTTCAGAGCTAGAATATTACTCAGTACATATTTGGAACTTATAATTCTCTGCTGAATCTCAGTAAACAGTATAGTGCACATTCAGATTCAGTATAATGCTCCCCTCCTAAAACTGCCTTAGAATCTTTTCGTTTCCATGTACGATGAAAAGTAGTTGCTTTTTCTCAGCCAGAAAGTTTCCTTGTATTCTCCTTCTTGCCTCTATATCTTTGCTCATATAGTGCTCTCTTCCTGGCTGCCTTTGCTCTCTTTGTCCATTCAGTGACCTATCATACATGATTTTCAAGGTGTAGCCAGTGTCATCTCTTTTGGATAGTCCTTTCACACCAACTACATGATCAAATTGTTGCTCTTGCCTTGAGAATCTACACACCACTTAAGATTATACTGCATTTAGTTGTTACCAGGTCTATCTCACAACAGGTGGAGAACATTATTTCTCTGTATACCTCGCACGTGTTTTCTATACTCCCTGCCTTATCATAAGCACTTATCAAATGTCAGTTAAAGGAAAAATGAAAATTAGCATCCACTGAGTGCTTTGTATTTTGTTATTTAAATGTAACAATACTGTTCAGGTAGTTAATATCTCTTTTTTACAAGAGACGTATCTGAGACTCAAAGCAGTTGTTTGGAAGATCAGAGAGAGCTAACACATCATATAGCTACATTCAACTCAGCTCTGACTTCAATTATTTTCTGTTAGCCACCATTTTCGTTGAAACTATTTTTAGTTTCTACATAGTTAGTTCCTAAGTTGATAATTGAGTAACATAGTCATAAGTGATTCATAGCCCCCTCAGTTCTAAAACATAGTGGATACTATAATAAATTGCTGACAAGAGTATAAATTGGTACAATACCTTGGGAGAAAGCAATTTGACAATATGCACCAAAAGCCTTAAAATATGAATACTTTTTAACTTACTTTTCTTTCTGGGAATTTATCTTATATCCTAAATATGGAAAAAGTTTTAAGCACAAACATGTTAGTCACAGCTATTCTAAACAAACAAATTGGCAAAGATTTAAATATTTGCCAGTAAAGTGTTAGTACATACATGAATAGACATTAAAATTTATATTTAGGAAAATATTTAAGACTATGAAAAAAAGTTATAATGTTAAAGGAATTAAGTAGAATATAAAACTTTCTACGTAGTATGATCATAATGTATGTTAAAATACACATGCAAAAAAGGAATAGAAATGTAATACATGTTAAAAATAGTTGTCTTTGGGTGAAGGGACTTCTTCTTTCCAACCTTCTGGGTTTTTCCAAATTTTTTATAACAATCACACATTATTTTTATAATGAAAAAAATGTATTTTACTTAAAAGACCAAAGAAATGCAATAAATGATATTCCTTTAAAAGGACAAGATCTCTAGGGATTCTAGAATAAAGTCTATGATTTTAAAACTAATAAATAGTGCTACATGGATGAAGAAAACTCTTATTTCAATTTCAAACTTTAGAACAGGTGTGAATAATAAAGACAATTTCTAAACAGAATCAGCATTCTTTCAAAAGCCTGGAAGATGTCAAGTTCCATTCAGTGCTACCTTTCCCAATGATAAGGAGGGGCTGTTTGGCGTTCCTAAGAACAGATGCTGCCACGCGTACAGCAGAAGTTTCTGCCATACTGACAGGAGGTGGCATGCAGCACTCCACGTACCTGGAAATAAAGACTTTTGTTTATTAAAAGAGGCCAACTTTCAAAATTTTTATTGTGAAAATATCAAATATCTAAAAAGTTAGGAAAAAACTGTATAATAAACTCCATATACCCACCAAATAAATTCAACTAATATCATTTTACATTTGCTTCACACATACACTCACAAACATGTATATAAAATTTTTTTCCAGAACCATTTTAAAATAAATCATTGGCATCAAATTTAAAAACTTCCCCATGTAGCCCTAAAAGACAAAGATTTTCTCCTACATAACCATAATATCCTTATCACTTATCACATCTAGTAAATTAACAGTTATTCCCCAGTATCACCTAATAGCCCGTCACATGAGTAATTCAGTGACAGGAAATGTGAGTTAATGGCTTTGCATGATAGTAGTAGTTGTAGTAATAGTAAAGAACATACTAAAAGCTAATATGTAATACCTAATATGTGCCATTTATTCTCATTTAAATTTCAACAATGAGGTTAGGTATTACCATTATCTCCCTTTCACCAATGAGAAAAATTCAGAAAGTAACTTGTCCTTAAATGGCATGTGGCCAAGACTGGATTTAACTAGGTCATTCTGTCTCCAAAGTCCACGCTTTTAACTACCTCACTATATTTCCACTCACTGGGTAAGCCAATATTTTAGTGCCACAATATGCATTAGTAAAAGAAATATTAAAAATTGTCATCATGGGCTGGCCGAGTGGCGCGATGGTTGAGATCTGGCTTGGGATGCCAGAGGACCCTGGTTCGGATCCCACATATGAGGGCCAGTGACACTGCCCTCTGCAGCTAAGATGCTGAATGGCGGCTTGACCTGGAGCTGGGCTGCCGTGAGTCGCCAGCAAGGCGTAGGCAGCAGCTCCTGCTGCAGTGGGTTGCCATGGGCTACCGTGTGTAGCCAGCAGCCAGCGTGAGCGGCCATCCAGAAGCCAGGGACTGATTTGCCTTGCCTGGGAAGAGCACAATGATGGTGCCAACTTGGGCCAGTGAAGCAACATCCTCCACAACTAGACTGAAGAACAAAACGACAGCAACTTGTCTGTTCCCCTTCCCCCAATTCCCCAGTGCTGTTCCCATCCCCCCAATTCCCCAATAAAAAAATCTTAAAAAAAAAAATTGTCATCATTTAGTATTTCTGGACACCAAGTCCTCAGTGTTTTAATTTCATTTATTCTAATAAATATCATACTGTACAAAACTTGGGCACATAATACAAAAAGAGGACATTCAAATCTTTATAAAAATTTTAAAGGAGGCTTACAGGGTTAATTTACGTGAGGCTCATCTCTGCCTCCCTGTGCCCAATAATATTATTTTGGGTATCATGATCAGGTATTATGCAGAATAGATGTCCTTTTTGTTTGACTCTCCCAAATACTCGCAGAAACCACTCCTTGGTATACTGAGTGTACAGAAATGCCCACTTTCTTTCTGTAGTTACTAGAGGGCCACTTGGTCCACGACAGCAGGAGGGTACTAAGTGGTACTCAGAGTGCTGCATTAACCCAAGTACCCATCCTTATCAGGAGTGACTTAGATACTAGTGAAAAATGTTTCTTGTACTTATTGTTCACTCAGTGTATATTTAAGGAATAAGGGAACTTGGCAAATCATAGTAACACTGGTGTTGGAATATTTTTAAACCATATTTTTGGTTTTTATGCTGAGTTTAAAAGTTTTTATGCTGAGTTCTAATAATTTTTATTAGACTAAAAGTTTTTATGCTGAGTTCTAATAACTTTTCAACAGTCACCTTATTTCTTGGTTTACACTATGAAGTCTCCAAATAACCATACTACATTAATGAGGATGTTTATTTATGGGTACTGGAAAAGTAATTTCAAATGAGGAACTCATGGAGCTCCAAGTATTTGATTTAGTAAATAAACCCCAAAATAATTACTAAATAATACCATTTTAATTAAGAGACACCCTTTGGCTAGGATTCCGTTTAAGTACTAAATTATCAAAAGTTAAGACAAGTGAAGATTAACTGATAAACTACTAGGTAAATTCTTTTTTAATGGTAAGCATTATAATAACACAATTAAGAAGGAACTCTAGTATAACTATTACTCACTTGACAGAATTCACATCCACCTGAAGGTTCACAAAATCTGCAGGTATGTCAACATAGCAAGCACCTGGACGACCATAAATGCTGCTTCTTACTGCCTGAGTTTATTACAAATAGAAGGAAATGTTTTAAAAATTGCAATCCTTATTATCATATTCCACTCAAAGATAACTTAAAATTGTAACATGAACACTATTTTAATTTCTTTGGACATCTTTAGTTGGAGAAAGAAACAATTTTAATTAAAACTGAAGTACCCTCTATTGATTCTATATACAGTTGACCCTTTAACAACACAGGTGTACCAACTTCCTACACAGTCAAAAATCTGTGTATAGTTTTTGACTTTCCAACACTTGCCTATTGTTAACCTTACCAATAACATAAACAGTTGATCTACACACATTTTGTATGACGTATGTATTATATACTGTATTCTTACAATAAAGTAAGCTAGAGAAAATAAAATGTTATTGGGGAAATCATAAGGAAGAGGAAATACATTTCCAGGACTACATGTATTGAAAAAAATCTGCACGTAAGTGGGCCTGTGCAGTTCAAGCCCATGTTTTTTAAGGGTCAACTGTATTTTAAAACATATTTTTGTTTAAAATGAGAGAAATAAGAAGGAAAATATTTATTTAGAGTTTTCAAATTCATGTCCTATTACACTTTAGTCTTAGAAATTATGTACTAGGCTCTGCCAGCCAAGTCTTTGTAACGTGTCAAATGGTTTCTACAATACATGGTTTTCAAACAGCTCAAATGTAACTTCATATATAAATGTTGGTTAACTAAAATTATAATATGCTGTTTAATCAACTGAGAGATGGTATTATATGCATTAGTTCTAATTCTCAAAAATACTATTTTGAAAAAGTGTAAGAGAAAGGACACCCAGTGTTTCATATTTCTTTTTACTTTTCCATCATTAAAAAAAAATTTTTTTACGTACAGGAGAAACATTTTTTCCAAAATAACTTATCTGTTTCTGTAACACAATGGCAGTGAACATTAAAATTCAAATAGTTCTTTAACGATATAATCTTTAACTGCTTGAATATATTCCAAATTGTTACTCATTCAATTGAGAATAAAAATAGCACAGGTATGAGCAACAAAAAAAATCAGCTGACTTGGAGGTCTTGTAATTAAACACTGTACCTTTTCAATAACAGCGGGAATAGCTTCCATGCTGCTTGGCCGGGCAGAGAACTTGCTATATAATCTACAAGCTTCAACCTATATGCAAAAAGAAAATCACTTAAAATTCAGCTCACAGATCATATTACTCTTCCAAAGGAAGACAAAATGTTAAGTCATTATTTTCTAGTATGTTCATAGGCATAAAATCTTTTTTTTAAAGATTTTATTGGGGAATTGGGGGAGGCGAACAGCGTTGGGGGATCAGGGAAGGGGAACAGACAAGCTGCTGTCCTTTTGCTCTTCAGTCTAGTGGTGGAGGACGTCATTTCACTGGCCCATGTTGGTATTATCATTGCACTCTTCCCGGACGGCGGCTCACAGCAGCTCACAAAAGCGCACACTAGAAGCTGGCCAGCCCCACTGCAGCCTATGCCATCGCTGGCGACTCATGGCAGCCCAGCTCCAAGTGGAGCTGTTGTTCGCCATCTTAGCTGTAGAGTGCTCAGCGTCACTGGCCCTCATGTGGGATCTGAACCGGAGCCCTGCTGCTCAGAGCTGGCATCCCAAGCCAACTCTTAACCAACGCACCACTCGGCCGGACTTGGGCTTTTTCTTAAAAGCCTATACAAAGCACAATCAAATTTCTGCTTCAGCGTGACTCAGGAAGCAAACTGAAATAAGACACCATTTTCATTTCTCAGGTTGGCAAAAATGAAAAACTTAGATAATACCCAGCATCTACAACACAGGAAAACAGGCACTCTCACAAACTGCTGGTGAGAGTATAAATGGGAAGGGAAGTTGACAATGTATGCTAAAAATTAAGATGAGTATACCCTTGGACCCAGAAATTCCACAGCCAGGAATACATAACTTCATCTGTTACATCTTGTTACAATAATAATCTATTTTTACATTTCTGCCAGTTTTCCTGTTACATATTTTGTTGGTATCCTGCTTGGGTCATGTGAATTCAGTAGTGTTAATTTTGCACTATTTAATGTGCTTTGAAGCATTATATAGAACCTGTTTCTCTTGATACTTTTTGATATGAAATCTATGGAACGATTGGTAATCTGAGTCTCACGGCCATGCTAGAAATCTACAGAACAGCTGGTAGTCTCAGTCCCACAAGCATAACAGAATTTAGATTACTCCCTAACTTTCACAGTCATGTCATTTAGTTTTAAGTATTTCCACAAAAAACGGTATTTGGATTTTAAACCAAATCAGTGATCTCTCTCTTCAAATTTTTAATTTAATTTAATAAAGTATTATTTTCCTTTGTAGGAAAGAATATTTGTAATGGACATTATTCTCTGATTTCTTTTTTCCTCTATAAAGTTTTGTAGCCACTTTAAATTTCCTTTTAAATAACTTATCTGCTCTACTTATTTTTCAAATATGTATATCAGCATCTTTTAAATAACTGTTATTCTCTACCATTAAGTAAAATTTCAATTCCCTTTCAACAGTATAAAATATAACTTTTTTATTAACCTATATCGAGATCTAATTAATAGTTTATATTTATTAGTTTAAATCATATACAAAATTCTGTTTATATTTTGAAGTTCTCATAATGATTCCTGATTTACCAACAGACTTTGCCTAATGGTTTTAAACTTTGCTCATAACTTGGTGCAATAAACGCTCAAATATTTTCATATTTTAAGTGTTACTCATTCACGCTCCCCTATTTACTTTTCACAACTATTCTCGAAACTGTAGCATTTGTTGACAAATTCTTTCAAGTTTTTAAAAATCTTTAAGTACTTTCCTGCAGCCATCTAAAATGAACTTGTCCAGAGTCAACTGATAGTCATTTTGAGTAGGAATTTCCTCTCAACCTATCACTTCCCCAAAGTCTGAGACACATAGTCTAAAACCATTTTTATTCCTGCATTTTCGTGATGTGAAAAACTTACATTTAGAGTTTAAAAGCCTGACAAAAGTTTATTTCTTGGATGACTGCTCCTAATCAGAGCCAAAGCTTTCTTAATATCCACACTAAAATTGTCTTTTAGTTGAGGAAAATTAAATTACCTCAGGTTAAAAAAAAAAAATTACCTTAGGTACATCTATTTAATTTTGTTATTTTGCAGACAGAAGTTTTTATTCTCCATAAATCTTTTTGTATGTATGTATGCATGTACTTATTACAGTTGACATATAATATTCTTCACAAATCTTAATGGTGTATGATTATGCTACGAAACTCTAAAGGAAAAATCTTAGAGTTGGTACCTGAGGAAACTCCTGGAAGGCGCCCATTGTTTCCTGACTTCTTTCAGAGGAACCACCAATCACAATCAAGGGCCTGAAATATTCATATTTTTAAAAGAGAATTACAAATAAGATCAACTTTCAATATACTCAGCCAAGTGCCCAATGAATAATAAACACCCAATGAACGTTAAAAAAAAGAGAATGAAAATTACATTTCCCCTTAGAAACTGTAGATTTAAAAAGATTTAGGAAATAACCTGATATGAGAGAACTCTTCCTCAGTTCCAGAAAAATCTGAAATTTATAATAAATGTTTTTCCTCCATGCTCCTCTCTCCTCTGCCCTTTTGGATGCTAATGTTAAAGCTCTAGCTGTGGTGAGGTAAAATGAATTTTTATGCCCTTCCCATTATTCCTGGGATTAAGAGGAGAAAATGTTTTTTTACACTTTCCTAAGTGAGTCTATTTCAAAATGGCAGAATGAGAGAAATTCCTCAGCAATGACATTCTTATCCTTTAAGGGGGAAAAAAAAGATATAGCAAAGCTAAATTTACTCAAAAACTATCAGACCCTAAAGTAAATAAGAGAAAGACTAGAAAAGAAGAAAGGGAAGAAGGAACTATAAGAACCACATGGAAAGAAAGACAAATATGTCCTTCCCAATATTTTATAAATTCATAAATATTTTATGAATCGATTAAAACATAACCCTCTTTAACATGATCTTATTGGTAAACTACCAGAGATGGGGTTTATGGGCAAGGTCAAAGAGTAGGTGCTAAGCAGCTTATAAAGCAAACAATAAATATAGGAATTTCAACTGTCTTGTTAATTGTGCAAGAAAAAATGAAAAATTAAAATTCATTCTTGAATACTGAGCTGGGATCTTTAAAAAAAATTTTTTTCACTTTAAGTAAAGAGAACCATACACACATTCATATATATATATATATATATATATATATATATATATATATATATATATGTATATGTATATAATTTTTCCCCCCCTCAAAATGTCAACAGGGTTTATCTCTAGGTAAAGGAGTTGCTGATAGTTTTAAACTTTTTTCCCCTAATACTCTTCTTAATTTAATTTTTTACTAAGCTATTATCTCAAGCACGTAATTCCAAGTCTTCCCACCCCAGAGCAGCGGTTGCTCCACTGGATAAAATCATGCATTGACATTTTTTAAGAAAATATTTTCAATAATAACAATCTAATTACCAACAGTTCATGTTTGCATTTGCCATACCACCTAAGGCGTGAATGAGACCTGGGCCAGAAACAACAAGGCATACTCCCGGCCTAAAAGTAAAACAGAATTTAGTTAATTAAAAGCTGGTCAAATACAATCCTTGATTCCTATCACTTTAGGGTGAATCATGGTAACCTTCTCGGCAAAACAATGATTAAAATGTCTTTTAGTTAAAAAAAAGATGGAAAGATATCAATCTTCCTGCAAGAAGTAAAGTACATATCATCTTCACATTGTATTTCACTAACCTCTTCATATTTTGCTCCTATTATATTTAAGCTAAACCAAGTTGACTGCATACAGAAGCAATGTTTTGACTGCTTCATACATTTTTGTATGAAAAAAATAAGTGTTCTTAAAATTTTTCCTAACAAGTAAATATAGTGTCAATTGATAGTTGATAGAAAGTAATTCTGAAATGTAGTTTTCTGTCCAAATTTTTTTAATTGACTTGAATGCTTTACACTAGATGACTTCTAAGCTTAAAGCTCTCAAGGAAAATGTATTTTCATATAGTTCAGTTTGCCATTTTACATTTATAAAGTAATTTCTTAGGAACCTCTGTTTAAGACAGGCTTTAAAAGAAATTGAAATAAAATAGACTTTAGTTTACCTGCCTGTCAGATATCCAACCGCAGAGGCAGCATAACAAGCCTACAAAGAAAAAAACACTGGGTCGTAAGCATATTGGGACACTCACAGTAAGTACATGTATAATAATTTACTGTTAAGAGACTAGAACTTCACTGTAAAGAAGGAACTGAAATGCCTTCCATTTTAACAAGTGATGTTCTACCTATAAATTTCAAATAACGGTTTAGTTATCTAACTTAGTTTTTAGTTTTCCAAGAAATTTGTCCATGTCATCTAGTTTACTCATAATATCCTCTTACAATTGCTTAAATATCTTCAGGATCAATAGAAATGTCCTCTTTTCTTATTCCTAATATTGGTAATTTGTGTTTTTTTCCTTTTTTATTCTTCATCAGCCTTGCTAGGGATTTATCAAATTTATTAATCTTTTCAAAGAACCAATTTTTGGCTTTGTTGATTTTTCTCTGTTGTTCATTCGTTTTCCTTCATTGATTTCTGCTCTTGTATTTATTATTTTACTCCTTTCATTTTGGGTTTAATTTAATTTTCTTTTTCTAGCTTCTTAAAATGTAAGCTTAGAGGGCCGGCCGAGTGGCTCAGTTGGTTAAGAGCTCGCTCAAGAGTTTGAGCTCTGAGCAACAGCGGTTCAAAAAATGTAAGCTTAGAGCATTGGTTTTTTTATCTTCTTTACTACTAGATTCATTTATTCATTTGGAACTATTCCAAGAACTGCTTTAGCTATAGTTTACAAGTTTGATCTTATCTTTTCATCATTAATTCAAAATATTTTCTATTTTCCATTTTGACTTCTTCAATCCATTGGTTAATTAGGGTTCATAGAGATGACTCCTTTTTGATTCCTGACATAGATAATTTGTATTTTTTCTCTTTTATTTTTGATCAGTCTACCTTGAAGTTTATTGATTTACTAATCTTTTCAAATATTTATAAAGTATCTATTTAATTTCCAAAAGTTTGGGGATTTTCTAGTTATCTTTCTGTTACTAGATTCTAGTTCATTTCCACATGGTCAGGTTATATACACGGTATGTTTTCAGTCCCTAGTGATCTGTTGAGAGTTCCTTTATGGCCTGTATATGGTTAGTTTATAGCTTTAAATTGTTACTTCAGCTCATAACAGGAAGAGGGGAGGTACTAAATTAAATAAAGATAACCTGGGAAAATGCTAACTGCCCTCTCAAACAAATCCTTTTAGTTTGGAACATTATTTTTTCTAGTATTATTTCTTCTCATTTTTAGAAATAATAATAAATTGGGTACTTTCTAACCTCCATTCAACTATATATGTGGTATACTGAACTTAAATAAATCCATGTTTATGACATAAGTGTAAAAAACTGAAAATAAATTTTTATGAATCATAATCTTAACTGGCACCACTGCCATACGCCCAACTAAGAAGTTACACAAAGGCTATGTACTTTTTCCATATGGCTATTCTCTATTGGTCCTTTTCTCTTTTGCACAAAAGGCCAAATTCACACAGAACAATAATAAGACAACTCCTAGGAAATGTGATGCATAAAATAAAATATCTCCTGCAATAAGAATACTTATTTGGAAACCGAGGAGCACTGCCCACTTATTAAAACAGGGTAAGAAATGCTGCCACAGAATACAAAATAAAAAACAACACATAACAAAAATTATATTCCTCTGGTAATAGATGTTAAAAGTTGAAAAGGAACTGGTTTTATGATCATAAAAAATCTATTTCTCTACCAATTACCTCCACTCACAGGCAGAATAGTGTTTGTAGCACTTAAAAGAACAGACTCTGGATCCAAACTGTTTGGATTCCAATCCCAGCTCCCCTAATTTTCACTGTGTAATTTTGGCAAGTTACTCTGTACCTTGGCTTCCTCATCTATAAAATAAACTACTGTGAGGATGAAATTAGTTAATACATGTAAAACTCTCAGAATAGTGTCTGCACACAATAGGCTCTCAATAGCAATTAAATATTTAACAGTCTGTCTACTTCCTGGAAAACTGGTCAATATATTGAGTTGTCAGAAAAGTCATGACCCATGTTTGCAACAGATGGCACTAGTTCACTTTTGGAAGTACTAGAGTCATTCGCATCTATGGTATTGCTGTGTCATTTGACAGTTCTAGCTTCATTCTGAAAAAAAAATTGAGCGATTTGGTTGTGTTTTGGAGATTTTACAAGTTGAAGACGGAAGACCAAACTGTGCATTTTTGCCATATTTTACTGTTTTACTTCCATAAAGGAAAGAATGCATGTCAAGCTTGTTAAAAGTTGCATAAAGTTTATGGTAACAATGCTCTACAAGAACGTCAGTGCCAATGATGGTTCACGAAATTCTGTGCTGGTGATTTTGATTTCAACAACGCTCCTCGGTCAGGGAGGCCCACCGAGGTTGATGACGGCAAAATAAAGGCGTTGATCGAGTCAAACCCACGTTACACGACACGAGAGATTGCAGAAACATTGAACATCCATCATTCAAGCGTTCACGACCATCTGAAGAAGCTGGGATATGTAAGCAAGCTCGATATTTGGGTTCCGCATGAACTCAAAAGAAGTTCGTTTGACAGCGCATATAAACATCTGCAATATGCTCATTAAACGTGAGGAAAATGATCCTTTTTTGAAGTGACTGATAACTGGTGATGAGAAGTGGATTGTTTACAACAATGTGATGCACAAACGGTCTTGGTCCCAATATGATGATTCACCTCAAATGACACCGAAAGCAGACAATCATCAGAGGAAGGTTATGTTCTCAGTGTGGTGGGATTTTAAAGGTGTCGTGTTTTTCAAGCTCCTACCAAGGAACCAAACAATCAAGTTGAATGTGTACTGTCAGCAATTGGACAGTTTGAGCGAATCCGTCATCCAGAAACATCCAGAGCTTGTTAATTATGCAGGAGTTGTGTTCCATTGCGACAATGAGAGACCACACACAGGTTTGATCACCCGTGAAAAATTATTGGAGCTTGGATGGGATGTGTGGCCACACCCACCATACTCGCCTGACCTTGTGCCATCAGACTTCCACTTGTTTCGTTCTCTTCAAAACTCCTTGCATGGTATAACGTTCAATTCAGATGAGGCTGTAAATCAGCACCTTGTTCAGTTTTTCACAAATAGACAGGTCCTTCTATGAATGAGGAATTATGAAGCTCACTGAAAGATGGCAAAAAGTTATCAAACAAAATGGACAATATATCATTGATTGATCTTTGTTCTTTATATAAGTAAATGACTTTTGAAAACATAGACAAAATATGACATGACTTTTCCGACAACCCAATATGTCTTGATTACTCTAAAGAGCTGATGAAAGACATCATGTCGCAACCAACTACACCTTTCTCTTTAGTACAAATAAGCAATTGGATGCCAAGGCCTCTTCTGCCAGTCGAATGGTTTCTGAATTTGGTTCTCACATTCTCTCTTAATCATCCTGTCATTACCCTTAGTTCAGGTACTCGTTAAGTCTTCCTTTACTACTGCAAAGGTCAGGCTGACTAAGGGACATATGCACTAGGAATGTCCTAAGGGCATCTCAAACTCATTATGTCCAAATTTGAACTCATTACCTTTTCCCTCCAAATTGACTCTTCCCTCTGTATTTCCCATCTGAGTCAGTGACACTGTGATCAAGCAAGCCCAAACCTAGGAATCATCTCCAGAAGAGCCTGTCCTCTCCTTTCTAGCTGGTTAATGACTACTTGTCCTTCAAAACAGCTTATGCATAATCTCCTCCAGGAAACCTCTGACATCTCAGGCTGAGCAGAGTATCCTTTTCTGGGCTTCCACAGCACCCTGGAGATATCCTGATCGCAGTACTCATACCACATTATGAGCATAATAAAACTGTCTCCACAGCTAGGTTACGAGCCCCTCAAGAACAGGAACTGTCCTTCATCTCCATGTTCAGTGTCCAAAACAAAGCACCCAGGACCTAAGGATGCCTTCAACTAAGTTTATGAGGACTGAAACCTTCAAGCTGCCCTTCTGATCCATACTCTATACTACCACAAAAATCATTTTCTAGAATACAAATCTAATTATGTTGCCCACTTATTTATAAAATACTTTAGTCTCACCCAATGCCTATTGAAAAAAATTCTTCCACACTCCTTTTCCAGCTATAGACTCTCTACAACTTCCCCTACATATCCAGTCTTGCAGGCCACCCATGCCTGTAAGCTATCTTGATGGAACAGCATGAACAAACATTGCCTCTATAGGTAATCTTCTCTGTCCTACTCAGAGAACCGGTCACCCTTTATATGCACTGTCCCTTATACATTTATCTGCTTTGAGTTATTACACTAGATAAATTTTTTTTGGTGTGTCTTGCCCTTATCTTCCCAGACTGTGATCAACTTGGAGGTCAAGACTAAACCTCATGTTATATATACTATATAACATGAACGATACTATATAACATGAACAATACTATATAACATGAGCGTTGGCCTTCACCCATTCATCTCCCAGGTGCTCCCTGAGTACCTATCATGTGCAGGGACCACCTAGAGGATACAGATGTGTCAAGAGGAAATAATATCACTGCTCTCCTGGAGCTCACAGCCTAATAGGGAAGTCAGACCAGACAAAGAATACCCAATAATAAACGTATAATAGGTAGTTATGAGAGTGAAGGACAGGAGGCCCAGACTCACACCTGAAAACTGTCGCAATTCTGACACTCGACACTTGGCAGAGCACAACACCGTGTAAAGAGCGTGAACTCTAGACCCAGAATACCTGGACTCAAATCCTGACGCTTTACAATGACAGTTGTCACCTCAGACAAGTTACTTCACTTAACCTGTGTCTCGCTTTTCTCATCTGTCAACTAGGATTAAATAGTTCCTGCCTCAGGATTACTGATATGTGTCTATATTTATTTTGATTGATACGTGTCAAGCATTAGGATAGTGGTAAGCACTGACTGTCTGCAATGAATATTTGCCATTATTATTAATCACTTACAGTAATGTATTCGACTCCCAGCGTCCATACTTACCGCTTGCTCATTCCTCATCCCGACGTATCTGATGCCCAGTTGTTGGGCAGCAATAGCGATTTCGGTCACTGGGATGCCAACGATGCCAAACATGTACTTCACATCCTGGGGGCCAAGAACAGGGGAATGAACGCCCGGGCCCCCGCCACATCTTTCCGACCGGGAGCTAAACGGAGACTCTCATCAGAACGTCCCTCCCTCCCACTCCCATCGCTCTCCTCGTTTCCAAGACAACTCCTAGGCCCTCGAAGGCTTCCGTAGGAGCCTTTCTTTCCAGGCGGGTGGTCGTACTTGCGTTTTCAGGGCCTGGGCGATGATTGTAGCACCGGACACCTCCCTGTCTCTTCTGTCGCTGGGCGCTGCGAAGTTACTTTCCGACATCTCCCACCTAAAAGTTCAACACACTACCGCGCTCTGTAGCCAGCCGATGCAGAGTCAACCTACAAAAGGAACCTGGAAGACGCCCAACGGCCCACGCGCCAATTGTGGGACTTCTCTGACGGACAGGAAGAAGGCAACCAACCGCTTCCAACAGCGGGAAGAGGGGAGGGCTAAAATTAGTGCGCACTCAGGAAGAGATGAGAATGTAAACACCCTCTTCCATCAGGACCGTGTCCTTTCGCGTGCGCCTCCGGTCGAGGGGTCAGAGTGTCAGCAGTTGGAGCTAACAGGAAGCTGCTGCCAGTACAGAGCAGGTAAGAAACCGAGCCTCGGAAGTCTGTCACCACAGACGACTATCCCGAACCTTTTCGGGCCCGCTGTGTCAGGGCTGGAGGCGGAAGGGGGCGTGGCGCAGGCGCTCGCTCCGGGCCCCGCCCCCGCTGCTCTGGGGGCTTTGGGCCCGAGCTGCAAAGGCTGTTGGGACCTGGGACCTGGGCGGCTGGATGGCGCTTATCGTTAGGCAACGTTGTTGTTAGATCGTCTTGTCATGCGTCCGCGTTCTCTGTGTTCTGGGCTTCTTGATTTATGCCTTCATAACTTTGTGGCTTTGCAATCCGTGAGGCATCGTAACAAACAGGTTTACGTTCATTAAATCCAGAAGCAGATGTGTACTCTTTACATTATAGATGACACCCGAGTTTCCAAGCAAGAGATATACAATATGTAGTAACTTTCCCAGAAGCATTAGACCCAGACCATGCTTCAGACTCCCAGTGTTATACTTGATTCACTGTTGAGCCCGCAGGCCACAAGAGATAAGGAGAGCCTCCTGAATCTAGTTACTTTTGACCTTTGTTTTCGCTAACCCTTGCCAATAACCCACATTACTCTCCACTCTTCTCTTTCCAAAGTCAGAAAATGTGGGCTTTTGTAAGTCTTAAGTTCAGTCCCTACCTACAGCCAGCCCCTGCAGCTGATAACTTTTTTTTTTTTTAAGGTTTTATTGGGGAATTGGGGAAGGAGACCAGCGAAATTGTTGTTCTTCAATCTTCATTGTGGAGGGCGCCAGTCGCCATCTGGCTTCTTGTGGGCAGCTCGTGGCCTCTAAGCTCAAGGTGCTGTGTTCAATCTTAGTAGCGGGTGGGTCTAGCCCACCATCGAACAGACAGTCTTGTTACACCAGCTGAGCCATCCTGCCACCTGTTGGCAGCTCAGCTCAAGCTCAGCTCAGGCGCAGCGTCACTGGCCCATGTGGGAATTGAACCGGCAGCCCTTTGTCAGAGCTCGCGCTCTTAAGCCAACTCTTAACCAACTGAGCCACTCGGCCAGCCCCTCATAACCTTTTTTTTTTTAAGATTTTTATTGGGGAATTGGGGGGATGGGAACAGTGCTGGG
The DNA here is from genome assembly GCF_001890085.2 of Hipposideros armiger. NCBI lineage: Eukaryota > Metazoa > Chordata > Mammalia > Chiroptera > Hipposideridae > Hipposideros > Hipposideros armiger. Next base: position 932,448 of record NW_017731836.1, on the reverse strand, counting down.
GAATTGGGGGAAGGGGAACAGACAAGTTGCTGTCCTTTTGTTCTTCAATCTAGTTGTGGAGGACGTTGCTTCACTGGCCCAAGTTGGCACCATCATTGTGCTCTTCTCTGGCGAGGCAGATCAGTCGCCGGCTTCTGGACGGCCGCTCACTGCGGCTACTGGCTGCTCACGCTGGCTGCTGGCTACATACGGTAGCCCATGGCAACCCACTGCCACAGGGGCTGCAGCCCACGCCGTCGCCGGCGACTCACGGCAGCCCAGCTCCAGGTTGAGCTGTTGTTCAGCATCTTAGCTGTGGAGGGCAGTGTCACTGGCCCTCACATGTGGGATCCGAACCGGGGCCCTCTGGCATCCCAAGCGAGTTCTTAACCATCGCGCCACTCGGCCGGCCCCCCTCATAACCTTTTAAAACACAGTTTTGAGTGAAAGATGCTTGCCATATGCAATTTCTGAGACTGGCCTCAGAGTCGTTAGACTATCTGCTCAGTAACAAAGTCTCCAATCATAACAAAGAGTGGAACTGTAAATATTTGAGGATTTGAAGTGTTTTAAAGCAAAGGCCAGTAATATGTGGAAGGTAAAGAGACAGAGAGGGGAGTGGGGTCATGGGTAATGAAATGAATGAAAAGCATCAGAAGTGAAACAATTTCCAAACCCAGAGATTTTCAAATTGTAGTCCTGGGCCCTTCCAAAAGATCTGACCCTCCACATTTGAAGGCCTAATTCTCACCCCAAGCAGAGAAGAATGAAATGGTTGCCTCCCTGCATTTGGGGACCTAGCCTAAAGTTAGTCCATCTAAGAGATCTCTTGGAGACTCAGAGTTCATCTAAAAAGTAAATGCAGATTTTGCATCCTACTCCAGAATGTATCCATATTTTAATATTAAATGATCCTTTTATTTAGGTAAAATATACAATTAAATGTACAGATCTTAAATGTTAGATGAGTTGTGACAATTGTAATATACCTATGTAACCAGCACTCAAAATAAAAATGACATTTTAAACTATTTGCCTGTCAAGTAAAATTGGCATTTCAGAAAGATGCAAAACGTTCTTTGCGTGGCTTTGAACAGTCCTTGGTGCAGAGTCCCTGTCCCTGATTAAGAAGTTTCAAGTAAAAAACAAATGGACACCAGCCTTGAAAATTCCCTGAGCAGACAAAACCAGTTTAGTTGTACAAAAAAGCTTAATTGAGCTGATTTTGCAAGACTAACTGACCTAGATCATTTTGTGCTTAATTATGCCTCTGGAAATCATAAGCAAAACTTGAACTGTTTCCCAAAATTGATACAAGATAACCACTGAAAATTCTAATAGTATAAACAGTCATTGCTTTCTCACTGCATAAGCTGCTTTTTAGCATACCCCTGAGCCTCATTCCATATTTTGGTTTGAGTTCTTCCTGTTTGCAAACTGTCTTTTTGATGAGTGCACAATAAACTTTTACTAATCACTACTTCAGTGATTCCTTGGTTATACTTATGTATTTCTGAACTTTTGACAGAAGCATGAACCCCATCCCCTCTATTAGGTAGGATTGTTTATATTTAGTACCTGTGTGACAATTTCTACCCCTATTACATCAGAATCATTTGGAAAGCTTTTAAAAAACGCAGTTGCTTGGGCTCTATCCCACATCTTCTACATAAGTGTCTTACGACAAGTTAGGCACCTGTATTTTTTTAAAGCTGCCATCCAATTTTGATTTGCAGCCTGACTTAAGAACCACTAGCTCTGTACTTATGTTGGAGGCATGAGTTAATAATATGTATGATTGTCTGTTACCCAACTAATACTGTTGACTAATTTGGACTTACAAGTTCAAGATCAGTTTGACCATTGGCAGCACAGACTGTATAGATGGTAGTCAACTCCTGGAAACTTTGTTCACTTCTGTGTCAAAAGAAATACTGACAGAATCACTCAATGTAAAGCATGGTGAAACTGAACTATGAATTGGAATAAATTCCTTGAATTCTGATTAACTGGTTTTGCAAAAGGAAAAATGCTCAACTGACTGGATTCTGCCCTTTAGAAAGGGGAAAAGTTAATAAGACTGTTTAAACTTGCTTTCACCTTTACACCTTTCAGTCCAGGGTGCAATGTTCCTGTGTTTACTTGAGTCTCATGATTCAGCAGAAGTGAGCAAAATCCTCACCCGCGGGATTAGCAGGCACTCGGAGCACCTCCTTTCAATCCAATTGTAATGGGAAGATTTCAGGATTCTTTTGTAATTTATCCAAGGCCCTTTATGCAGATTTTGTTAAGGATTAACCACATTCTTTATTACTTTCATTGGTAATTTTATTTTGTTGGGTATTTTATTGGGATTTTATTTGTTTTTGTTTATTTATTGGTGGAAGGAGTTCAAAGGAGGAATAGGTTTGATTTTTTTTTTAAAGAAAAGGCTAAAGTTATGAGCGCAGAGTAAGTCATCACAGAGTTTTCATACTGATTATTCTATTTGTGGGTTCTGGAACTGAGATTGTAAGAGAGTTATTTGGTGGCTTTTTTACATCTTGGTGAAGACAATATCTAGGCAACCAGGTAATTTAGTAATAAGAGTTGCAAATATGGTGCCTGGAGAAAATATACTCTCTAACTATTTAAAACGGAGCTCTTACAGGTGGCAGGTAACCTTAGGCCCCCAAATTACGTCTTAATTTCAGTAAACTAAGGACACTAAAAATTCTTGTGATTATTTGAAAGCATACCACTAGCTAACCCAGTGAGAAATAATCTCGCAAACAGTTTATCAAAATATGAAGTGTGTGGTTATTATCAAATGAAGAAATGCATTAGGGGTTTTGTGATGCATTATAGAATGGCTGAAATAAAAGAAGAGAAAGCTGAAATGGACTATCTTAAACACAAACAAAAAGCAAGCAGCAATAACAAAACAGGAAATCTATGTAGAACATTATTTTAAAAAACCAACATTGACAATGGTACAGCAGAAAATGTGCTGTAGGAAATATATCGACATAAACAGAACAGGAAATAAAATAATAAAATGGTTCTTAGACTAAAACAGATTAAATTGATTTTGTTTGCTTCTCATTAAATTTATGGACTGCAAAGTACCAAAGCTTAGACATGGACTTGAAGCAAAACCAGTGAAAAGCAACTTTATTATCAAGCCGTCAGGGACCGATTTAATGCCTTTTAGTAGTGGACAGGCTCTGGGGATTTTTTCCAGTTACCTCTAACCTAGAGAAAAGCTGGGTTTCTGCCCTTGGCCTTGGTCCCACAAGCTATTTACCTTTGCTCCGGCATTTTAATGCCAGCGAAAACCAGAGCAGGGAGCACTTCAGGGGCAGAAACTGAAGGAAAATTGTTTCCCAGTTTTGGCTTTGTCTTCATTCATTGTGTGTTTTGTTTGTTTGTTTGTTTGTTTGTTTGTTTGTTTTAAAGCAAATTTGTGTAGTTTGACAGTAATCATTGCTGATCAGGATGTAAAATGCGCTAGAAAATAGTGAAAACTGGATATCATACTATGAGGACATATCAGACTTATCTCAAATGGCTTAGAAACCATAATATAGTATTTCTCAATATGGTAGAATTCCACACTTAGGAGTGGCCCACAGGGTTGGGACTGGGGGGTGGTGGTGAGGGGAGCAGCTGTCACCTATGAAACCTGGTACCAGTACATAAATGTTTTCTGTTTTCATTTGTTTTCTTCTCCCTGCCATTAACCTTCATTGCAGCCCCTTTCTTGAGATTTTTAAATTGTACCGGATTGTTTTGCTTTTAATCTGTTCTCTGTGTCAGCAACACAACGAATCAGTTCTAGGGCAGAACCTCTTTTAGGTTAGGGGTTGGACTGGGGTGTAATCCCAGGTGAGGGACGTCTTCATGACGAAGAACTCAAGCCCTTAAACGTCTTTCTGCATCAAACCTCTTTGGAGTTTAACTGTGATTCATTGTTTTAATTGCTTTTTTATATATACTTAACATTTATGACATCTTTCAGACACATGAATAGGAACCAAGATTAATACACACCCTTGTACCCAGCCCCTAGCTGAAGAAATACATTTCAAATACCTTGGAACTCTCTGTGATTCCCTCCCCCATTGCATCTCCTTCCTTATGCTGCAGAGGTAACCACTATCTTGAATACGGTGTTGATAATTCTCCCATTATCCATTCTGTAGGTGATGGACATTTAGGTGTGTTTAGTTTTTCAGTGTTATAAACAGTTCTCTCTGACCAATCTTGCATGTTTCCTTGTGCACATGTGTGAGTTTTTATGTATATGTGTTTAGAGGTGGGCCATCATCAATTTTACTAGATAGTTTATGTATATGTATCTAGAGGTGGGTCGTCATCAACTACATATCACCAAATTGGTCTCTCAAGTTATTTTAACAATTTATACTCCCACCATCTGTATATAAGAACTGCCCCCTTTCTCCACATCTTCGATTGTGGAATTAAAATTTTTTTGCCAAGCTGAAGGATGTGATATGGCTTCTCATTTCCACTTCCCTGACTGCTGATGAAGATATATCTATATCATTACTGATATAGATAACGTATAAATTCAGAATATTTCATGGAACTTGATAAACTGATCCTATAATATGTATGAAAGAGAAAAGGGCCAAGAATAGATCTAGAAGGCAGAATAATGGCCCCTCAAACATGTTCACATCCTAATCCCCAGAACCTGTATGTTAGGTTACAGGGCAAAGGGGAATTAAGGTTACTCAACCGCTGACTGTGAGACGTGGAGATTATCCTGGATTATCTGGGTAGGCTCAGTGTAATCACTTGTGTCCTAATGAGTGCAAGAGGGAAGCCGAAGACCAAGAATCAGAGGGATGGCAGCATGAGAAGGACTTAGCTCAGTATTGCTCACTTTGAAGATGGAGCCAAGAATGTGGGAAGCCATTAGAAGCTGGAAGGAACCAGGCGCAGATTCTCTCCTAAAATCTCCAGAAAACAAGGCAGTCCTGCCAACACCTTGGTATTTATTATCCCAATGAGACCTATTTCAGATTTCTGAACTACAGACCTATAATAAATCTGTGTTTTTTTAATCCATTAAGTTTATGATAATTTGTTATAGCAACCATAGGGAACTAATTACAATAGACAAGATGGTTTCAAAAGAATAAACTAGGACTTGTCCTACCAACATAAAGACTTATTTTAAAAATATAGACATTAAGGTAGTATAGGATTGGTATTGGGCTAGGAAAGGAACAGGGAGTCCAGAGACAGCCATATATGGAAACTTGATAAATGGCATTGTAGATCACTGGGATAAGAATGAGCTATACTATAAATGGTGCTTAGACAATGGATATTTTGGTAAATTGACTACAAAAATGGCAGCAATTAGTCCGCTATCTGATAATGTGAATTAAGTTGATATACTTTCTCATATTAAATGAGTCATCATTCTTGTGATAAACCCAACTTGGTCATGATGATTTTCTTTTTATACATTACTTAGTTCATTTTGCTATTATTTTTATTTAGGCTTTCTACATTTGTATTTGAGAGAGAGAGAGTCAACTACTGTTTTCCCTTCTTGAATTATCCTTATCTAGCTTGGATCTCAAGGCTATACCATCTTTAAAAAAGTTTTTGGAACAATTTGTATAAAATATGTATGTATAAAAAAATGATATAATATGTATGTTTCCCTTAAATGTTTGGGAACATTCATTCCCCTGAAAGGTAGACCACGATTGGTGCTTTTAGAGAGAGCCTTTGGTAATTTAATTCTTCTTCTGTAATTGGTCCGCTTCATTTTTCTGTCTTTTTTGGACTTAGTTTTGGTAAGTTGTATTGCCTAGAAAATTATGCATTTTATGCACATATCCATTCAGCATATATTTGTCCCAGAACATCCAATATTCAGTTCTAAAATCTCTGTTGTTATCATAGTTATGTTTCCTTTTAATTTTTTCTTAATGTTCATATATGTGTTTATTGCTTTGTCCTTGATCAGTCTTGATGGAGGTTTGTTTATTTCATTAGTCTTTTCCAAGAATCAGTTTTGTTCCCAAGGCTTCTTGGGGTAATGGCCAGTTTCAGATCTGAGCCAGGAAATGTATAAGATAAGCTGGGATGTCTTGTAATGTCAGATTACTAAGAAGCTATGAGAAGCTTCTAGGGTAATGTCAAGAGGAATCAAGAGCCAACTTGAAGAGGTTACCACTGGCAAGGATGGGATAGTTTGAGTTTCAGTAATGATAATAATTGCAATGGCAAGAAACCTACCAAATATGTTTAAATCCATGAGTTCAAAATGATATTTTTAAAAAATTGGTCACCTTCAGAGAATAATAGAGAACCAATTCATTATCTTGAAAACTAATTTTGAAAGCAATGGGAGAGAGAGTCTAGCATATATCCTGTCTTTCTTATATGAACTGTACTGCTAGATAACTAAATAGTGGATAAAATCTCTTTATAAAAGGTATTCCAATTAATAAGTAAAAATATAATGATAGAATACCAGCATTTCACAGCCCCCAAGGAATAGATAAAGACATAAACACCAATATGCTGTGCTATGATCATGAAAAGAGAGCCAGACATATGCTTCGTGATGAAAGAACACACTACCACCCATAGTCTTGCTAAAGGGATAGAAGCTGAGTCTGATCCAGTCTTTGGATCTGGCTGCCAATTTGCAAGAAATACCACGGAAAGAGGAAAAGTTTGAAGATTTTGCATGTGTGAAAAGCAAAATCCATTCTGTTGGAAAATCTGCAAGTCAAATGAGCAGGCTACTTCAGCAGATTGATTTTTAAGAAAATAAAAAGAATGGACAAGGACCTCTAGATTAAAAGAGAATTAAAATGTATATCAATTTTTTTTCCATCGGGAAGACTAAACTATAATGGCTTAGGGATGTACATTGGGTGATGAAGCTTTTATTATTATTTTTTAAGGCAGTAGTAAGTATAAAAGGGTAATGGTTACTTGGCCACTTATGGGTAGAGTTGCCAGCTTTCAAAAAACAAAACAAGACACCCAGGATTCTCAGTTAAATTTGAATTGCAGATAAACAGTGAATAATTTTTTAGTGTAAGTATACCAACATACTTGTTTACCCAGAATTCAAACTGAACTGGGCCTCCTGTATTTTATCTGGCAAAATGTTGATTTCATTCAACATGGTAATGCAGCTTACTTCGTATCAGAGCCAGCCGATAAGATCGAACAGTCCTGAGCGGGGGCGTTAGGATTAAAAAAGAGACAGAACAGAGAGTTACCGGGGAGGACTCCAGTAAATACTGAAGCCCCGAGTTTATTTTCCAACACCCTTATATACATCCAGGGTAGTGCAAAACAGAAGGGATAAACATGCATTACCTCCTTTAAAAGTAGATCACTAACTATCTACTAGATACTTAAAAGATCAGAGAGACCTTAGGGGGTAAGCCTCCCAGAACATTTCCTTCCATTAACCCAAATAGCTACAAATCTTCTGTGTCTACCAAGGAACTGGCTACTCACCACGTACCTCAGTGTTAAGTAAACATCTTCCAGGTGCAAAAAGGAGCAAAACAAGTAATGCATCACTAAAGCCAGCCTGCATGGCTCCCAACAACTTCCCAGCCTTTTTTTTGTAGCTAACAGTAGGCCTGAGTCCTCTCGTGGGCCAAAGCAATTGACGTGAAGTCAGTGGACAGGGTTTTGGGGAAGCTGACTGAACCAGCAGATACCCATTTACTCTTCTTCCAGCCAACTTCTATCTTCAGAGCCACCAAGAGAGAAGGATCCCAGGTAGTAGGTAACATCAAGGAGCTCACTCCTATCTTTGTCAGGTTTTGTTATCAGAATTTTATCACTTCATAAGAAAAAACTTTAATTCTTTTACCATATGTCTGGAACACTAAGTAACTTTGGAATATCTGCTTCTTTACAGCTAGTAAGAATCCCTCTGGAAACTATCTGGGCCTGTTTCGAGGGTGGAAAATGGGAGGGAATATTTGTTATTCTGTTATTGTTGACTTGGTTCAGTTTTCTTTTTTTTTTTTTTTAAGATTTTTTTTATTGGGGAGTTGGGGGATGGGAACAGTGCTGGGGAATTGGGGGAAGGGAAACAGACAAGTTGCTGTCATTTTTTGTTCTTCAGTCTAGTTGTGGAGGACATTGCTTCACTGGCCCAAGTTGGCACCATCATTGCGCTCTTCCCGGGCGAGGCAGATCAGTTGCCGGCTTCTGGACGGCCGCTCACTGCGGCTGCTGGCTGCTCACGCTGGCTGCTGGCTACACACGGTAGCCCATGGCAACCCACTGCCACAGGGGCTGCAGCCTACGCCGTCCCCGGCGACTCACAGCATCCCAGCTCCAGGTTGAGCTGTTGTTCAGCATCTTAGCTGTGGAGGGCAGTGTCACTGGCCCTCATATGTGGGATCCGAACCGGGGCCCTCTGGCGTCCCAAGCCAGTTCTTAACCATCGCGTCACTCGGCTGGCCCAGTTTTCTCTTTTATCTGATGTAAATTTTGCTAAAATTCATTTTCCTTGGAAATTATCCATTTTTTCTTAGTTGTCAAGTTTGTCAGCATATAATTGAATAAAGAGATTGTTCATTATTATTTTAACTTCTTATGCATTTGTAGATATTTCCTTGTTATTACCTATTTTGCACGTTTCTTTTTTCTTAATTAGATTTATCTATATAGCTAATTGATCTATATAAATGTGTTTATTTGTTTCCAGGAGCAACCTCTTGGACTTGTTTATTCCATCACTTTTCTACTTTCTAATTTATTAATTTCCACTTTTATTTTATCTTTTTCCTTTTGCTTTCCTGTGTACTACACTACTTTTCCCTACCCCATCCACCTTTTTTCAGTTTTATAACTTCTATGTTCTCAAGTTTATAACGTTTTCATTGTGTTGTATAAATATTTTATGTTTAAAGCTGATGGTCAGTTCTTTTGTCATATTTCTATTTACCTCTTGGTTGACAGAAGTTGATCCTCTATGCATTTTTAAAAGAAAGGCTGATGAGAATAATAGTTCCTGAGCTCTTGCATATTTATACCTATTACCTCTTATCTTTATACGTCAACCAGCATTTGGCACAGTATAAAATTCCTGATTTGTTTTATCTTTTCCAGAAGGACTCTATAGGCTTCTACAAGCATTAATGTTATCGTGGTACAGTCTGAGGACAGCCTGAGTTTTTGCCCTTATAAATGCCCTTGATCTTTTTATTTGGCGTCCCAAAGGATTCTTATTTTATCTTTAAAAATCAGGAATTTTACTAGGCTATGTCCTGGTGTTGACGTTCTGTTCCTTTCTTTCCTGAATTTTGGTGTGTGCTTTCAGCCTATAAATTCAAATCTGCTTTTATTTCTGGATAGTTTTCTTCAGTTACGTCTTTAAACATTTTTCCTGTTTCAGTATGAATTATCTATTGCTGTATTGTGGCAGTGGGCCCTAGACAAAGGCCTTTCCAGACCATGTGGTCACTAAGGATTTCGCGCGGGCTTCAGACAAAGACATTCCTGGACTGTACGGTTATCAAGACTTCTGCATTTAATGTTTCCAAATTCCTATCTCACCCACGAGCCAGTCAGGAACTGGCACAATAACCACATGTTCTAATAATAAATCTTAGCTGCCAACCTGGAAACTTCAGGGTATATAGCCCCGAGTCCCACCCGGGTCAGGGCTCAGCCTCTGGATGTGAATCCTCTGAGCCAGTGCCGACATTAATAAAAGTTGCTTCCCACGCCTTGGTGTCCTGTCTCTTTGTCTGGGTTCCCCGCAACATAATTGGGGGCTTGCCCGGGAGACAGAGACGGCGATATTTTCGCCTCCCTTGTCCCTGGGGCCTGGCTTCCCCGGACGAGAGGGGACGTGCACTCTACTTGGCACCAGCGACTCTTGTCCGTCAGTGGGGACGTCTCCCCTGCCAGTCACGGGGGACCCACCCGGGAGCATAAAGGAGCCCTGAGGGCTACGGGAACCAACTTTGGAGCACCACCTGACCAGGCAGGTAAGGACCCAGGTCACTTGGTAGCCTGTCCATCAGCGGACAGTAGGGGAGACTGATCAGCTCCCGGAGTCACCTGAGTATCTCAGTTTCTGAGAGAAACCGTGACTCCTAGGAACAGGGCGGCGGGTGGAGAATGAATGTGTTTGAGTCTGTGTGAATGAGACGCAGCCTGCCTGCAAAGCGAGTGTGGAATCCCGATCCGCGGGTCCGTGGTGCACCTCATATGGCTTAGGGTGGTATCGCTAAATTGTCCCGTACAGTTTGGGGATGCAAGTCGAGGACTTGTATCAACCCACCAATGCGAAGAGGCATCTGAGAATTCCCGCAAGGGAAGCAGCTGGAGACGGACGAAGTGAATCTCTGAGTGTGTCACGCCAATTTTGGATGGTTGCCATGGGTGGGTGACAGAGTACTCAGACTCCATTAGGATGTATGTTAAAAAATTTTAAGAAGGGATTCTCGGGGGATTATGGCGAGATGATCTCCCAAAAGCTCCGTACCTTCTGTGAGATTGATTGGCCGTCATTCAGTGTCGAATGGCCAGCAGAGGGAAACTTAGACAGAGAGCTCATTAGGAAAGTTTACCTCATTGTTACCGGCAGCCTCGGTCACCCCGATCAGTTCCCTTACATTGACTCATGGGAGGCTATTGCACATACCCGACCCCCTTGGTTGAAGTCCTGTTTGGAAAACCAGAGCAAAATTCTTTTGGCACGTGCTATAATCCCCTCACGGAAGCCGCCTAAGGAAAAAAACAGAAGGACAAAAGTCCACCTGTCTTCAGACCCGGAGGAAATCCTACCTCCTTATTTGCCAATTTACTCACCCCTTCTGCAATTGGAGCCGCTAGCCCAGCCCCCAGCTTCGCCCTGGCTGTCTCCACCTCCTCCGCCCACCACGCCCTTCCCCGAGTTTTTTTCCATGCCTCTGCCACCAGTCCTGACCCCCTACGGGCCCACAGATAAGTGGCTGCAGACGAAGGGCCCTGAGACTGGTGCTCTCCAGTTCCCCCTACGGGAAACCAGAGGCCCCATCTACTATGATCAGGACGGCCAGATACAGGGAGGCCACCGCATTTTTGTATACCAGCCCTTCTCAACTACTGATATCTTAAATTGGAAAAATCATACCCCATCATTTACAGAGAAACCACAGGTATTGACTCCTCCTTCAGTCAATCATTCAAACGAATCGGCCCACTTGGGCTGATTGTCGCCAGCTCCTCCTAACTCTCTTCAACACTGAGGAGCGCCGGCGAGTCACCCAGGGAGCTATAAAATGGCTAGAGGAACATGCCCCACCCGGGACCTTAAACATTCAAGTGTATGCCCAAAATCATTTCCCTGAGGAGGACCCACAGTGGGACCCCAACAATGACCAGGACTTCCAGATGCTGGAACAGTATCAAGAAGCCCTTATAGGAGGCTTAAAGGATGGTAGCAAAAAAAGCATCCATATGAATAAGATCTCTGAAGTCCTCCAGGGCCAGAGGAGAGCCCAAGCCAATTTTATGAAAGTCTGTGAGACATTTCGTCTCTACACTCCCTTTGACCCTGAGATTGTTGAGAATCAGCAGATGGTCAATGCTGCTTTCGTCGGGCAGTTCCAGGGCGACATCCGGTGGAAACTTCAGAAACTGGATGGATTTGCTGGCATGAATATCAGCCAGCTCCTCGAAGTGGTGACAAAAGTCTATGTCAATCGTGACCAGGAGGCTCACCGAGAGGCGGATCGGAAGATGAAGAAAAAGGTGGACTTGCTGGCTGCTGCACTTGTTGAAAGGTCTGTGACCCCAGGACAAAACGCCATTCCAAACCTGGGACTACCCCAGCGAGGGCGACGTCAAGTGGGGCCACACTCTGGGAGGCCAAGGCTGGGACACGACCAATGTGCTTACTGCCACCAACTGGCCACTGGAAAAATGAATGTCCTCCGCTGTTGGGGAGGATGCCAACAGGTCCGAGTCCCTGAAGGTGGGGTTGAGTCACTCACGGCCATTACCAGCCGCCCCAACAGATGCCAGGCCCTTCTGGAGACGACTTCATTGGACATGCTGGCATGGAAGAATACAGAGAAGAGTAGGCCAGACCGGGCTCCTCCAGTTAGGCCCCCAGGAGCCTATGGTCCTAATGTTAATTGGGGCCAACCCATTGACTTTATGGTTGACACAGGTGCTGAACATTCTGTTGTAACACAGCCTATAGGCCCCCTCTCCCAAAAGCAGGTCACCATCACGGGTGCCACGGGAGGACGA
>NW_017731836.1:917093-918168 GCF_001890085.2 Hipposideros armiger | reverse complement strand
CGACTCTAAGTATGCCTTTACTACCCTCCATGTTCATGGGGCTTTATACAAAGAAAAGGGATTAATCAATTCAGGAGGGAAGGAAATTAAATATGGATGAGAGATTCTAGATCTCCTAGAAGCAGTATGGGCACCCAAAAGGGTGGCAGTCATATACTGCAGAGGCCACCAAAGGGGCGACACCATCACAGCCCGGGGAAATTGTAAGGCGGACCAAGCAGCCAAGTTAGCTGCAACCGAAGAAACCCTCGAACCTTCAGCGTTAACAGCCTCCCTCTTTCCCAGACCTTTAGCTGAATGGGATCCCAAATATTCCCACCAAGAAGAGGCCTGGTTCAAGACTGAAGGAGGAAGCCGTCTCGTAATGGATGGTGGAAATTTCGAGATGGCTGCATTGTCATACCAGAAACTGTAGCCCCGACTTTTGTCAGTTTCACCAAAGGATCCACTTTGGTCAGAATGCCCTAGAATAGACCCTCAATAGGTACTTCTATGTACCCCGACTCTCTAGTATCTCATGAGTAGTCTGAACAATGCCTTGTTTGTGCTCACAACAACCCACGTCAAGGACCGGTCCTACCCCCAGGAGTCCAACATACTGGCGGTGCCCCATTTGAAGATCTCACAATAGATTTCACTGAAATGCCACTCTCTAGGGGTCTTAGATATCTCTTAGTATTTGTATGCACCTACTCGGCCTTCCCCACCAGGACAGAAAAGGCACAGGAAGTCGCTAGGCTATTGCTACAGGAAATAATCCCTCGCTTTGGGCTGCCACTCTCAATAAGCTCTGACAACGGTCCCACTTTTGTAGCCAAAGTAATCCAGCTCCTAGCCACGCTCCTCTGCATCACTTGGAAGCTACATCCTGCCTACCGCCCACAGAGCTCAGGTAGAACACATGAATCGGACCCTCACGTCCCACCTGAAGAAACTGTGCCAAGAGACCCACTTCCATTGGGACAAGGCCCTTCCAGTAGCGCTCCTGAGGATATGCTCAGCTCCTACCAAGAAGACGGGCCTTTCCCCTTATGAGGTCATTTATGGAAGGGCACCTCCACTCATTAGAAGCCTC
>NW_017731836.1:908998-914538 GCF_001890085.2 Hipposideros armiger | reverse complement strand
ACCACATGTTCTAATAATAAATCTTAGCTGCCAACCTGGAAACTTCAGGGTATATAGCCCCGAGTCCCACCCGGGTCAGGGCTCAGCCTCTGGATGTGAATCCGCTGAGCCAGTGCAGGCATTAATAAAAGTTGCTTCCCACGCCTTGGTGTCCTATCTCTTTGTCTGGGTTCCCTGCAACAGTATAACAAATTAACCTTACCACACATGTAGAAGCTTAAAATAAGACCCATTTAATATCTCACAGTTTCCATGGGTCAGGAGTCTGAGCATAGTTTGACTGGGTCCTTTGCTCATGACCTGACATGTCTACAGTGAAGATGTCAGCTGGGCCCACCGTCTGGCCTGACGCAGAGTCCTTTCCCGGGCTCAATTGCTTGTTGGACGAATACTTTCCTTGCAGCTGTAGAATTCCCCCTCGTGGCTTGATTCTTCAAGGACAGCAGGAGGGAAAGTGTCGAATAGAATATCTATCAACTACTCCTATTCTTTTAAAATCAAGAACTTTATTTAAACAAATGAAAACCAGTAACAACCTGGCTCTACAGTGATATTCCTGTCAAGGTAAAGATAAGCCCTGAATCCTTTAACTGACCTCCATCAAATTGTTTTGGGGAGGTTTCCCCCTCCACCCCTAGTTTGAGTGTTTAAATACTTTGCTGCTCATATTCACTAAATATGGTAGAAACACTTTGGAATCTGCCCACATTCTATCAACCCAGTTGGAGAGGTACCTGGGAATTAAAGGTAATGGTTTGGACTCATCTCTTTATTTTTTTTGCCTCCAGGACTAGTTAGTGGTGAGAATAGACTAGAAAGCAGGTTATCTGGCTCCTCGTCTAGTCCTCATAGCACATGTTGAAGAACTGGGGTAATTTATTCGTCAAACCTTCAAAGACTACTGTGGAGACTTCAGTGCAGCTGCTGCAGAATTAAACAAATTCAAAAGTAGTACTCCCAAGGGAAATCCCAGTGGTCAGACCAGAGCAGGGGGTTCTCAAATATGGGCTTGACACTGAATCACCGGAGGGCTTGAACATACACATCCCTGAACCTCCATTCTCAGAAGTTTTGATTGAGCAGGTCTGGGGTAGGAACTGAGAATATGCATTTTCTAACAAACCCCAGGCGATGGAGATGCTGATGGCCTGGGGTCACACTTGGAGAACCACTGGGCATAGGATAAAGGCATGTAGAACCTAGATTTTGGCTCCTGTCTTTCCCTCACCATGAAGATAGAATTTTATCACCTGCTTTCACTGTTTTATGTGACGGAAAGATAAATTGAAATAATGGATTAAAATGGCTCGAAAACGTTAACATGTAGTAGGTAAAATGCAACTTGGCATCAATATAGCATTTTGTCCCTATAGATCCCTTAACTCAGCCAAATTTGCCCATGCATAGTGCTGTCTGTCACAGTGTGGATGGGCTGCGTCACTTTGCTCTTCGGTCATATCCTTGGAGTGTGTGACTGACTGTAAGAGAAGATGTCACAACAAATGTTAAACTTGTGACTGTAGAAGCTGCAATAAGTCCTGGGAACACGGCAAATAAAAAACAGCTTTCCTGAGACCCATATCTGGGAAAATCAAACGTTTTCTGTGTGTGTGTTTGTTTGTTTGCTGTAAAAGAGACAGATGAAGTATTAGAAATGAAAAGGAAGGAAAAAGCCACCAATTTACTGCCTTAAGAAGTACTCTGTAATTGTACTTGGAGCAAATCCGCACTCCGGTTAATGATACTCAGTTTGTCCACAGGGTGGCAGTAGCAAACCTGTAGAATAAGGCTCAACGGGACTCTTTCTTGTCTGCACAAAATGGAAAAGAGCCTTACTACATTAAACACCTGGGCATTTCAGAAGATTTTTTTGACTTAAATTGTGGAAAAGAAAGATGACTTATATTTAGGTTAAGGGTCAGGAACCCTTGATTGCTCATTGGGTGCTCTAAGATAAATTAGTCAACAGAAATAGGCCCTAAGCAAAGGCCTGGCTCAGAGTTACACTTCCCTACGTCACTCTCTCTCTCTCTCTCTCTCTCTCTCTCTCTCTCTCTCTCTCTCTTTTTTTTTGAAGATAAATAGCTGGAATTTTTTAAAATGTGAAGTCATAACTTGCCAGTTCAACTAGGAGGAATAGGTAACTTATTCACTATTCCTTGTGAGTTCAGCCATGAATTTTGACGTCATCATCAGTTGCCACTCACAGGTGTTCACACTTGACTATTCCCACTGAGACATCGAAAGCCTTGGTGGGATGGGTTTGCATGAAGCTGTTCAAGCTAAAATCATTGTTGGGCTTATTGTTCCAGAGGCCAGTCATGGACAAGCTAACTTATAGGGTCATCAGGGGAGAAGCAGAAAACAAGAGGATTTCTAGGAAATAAAAGGCCTCTTTTGGGATTTCTTGAAATTAAGATTATGTAAATTCGATGAATGTGGACATTATTTCTCCTTATGTAAAAGGATTTAGACATGGAAATCACAAGATTTCATGAGAATAGGTTTAAAAATATGTGGAAGTTTACAAGTGCTTTTCTTGGCATTCTGTCACATATACTTAGAAACATATGCTCGTCTGAGTCCTAATGATTTATCAGGTCCCTCAGGCTTTGTTCCAGAGGATGTGACAGTTCCTCTTCTGACTTTTCCTGTCTCCTTTCCCAGTTGTGGAACTGTTATTCTCCCTGACAAGTAAAGAGTGACAAGTTCTTTTATTTAAAAAAATCAATAGGTCTATATATAAATTTTTAAATGTATATACCTGCCTCTGAAATTATCTCATTAAGAATACCTTAATAATAATCCTTTCATTTTATTGCAAAAGACACTATTGTAATAGCAGGGCTAGGAAGGAAACACAGCTAATTATCAAGATGAATCATTTAAAAAGGTGGTGGGGGGGGAAGTTCCATGTGTGTAAAAATATCTAGTGATTGACATGTTGCCAAATTTCCACAAAATAGATTTCCATGTAATTTAGACTTTGATTTCTTTTCCTCGTAGACCACAGGAGCCTTCCTGATCAGGATTAGTGTTGGGGGGAACATTTTTCATTATGAAGTGAGAACCAGGGGCTTCTGTAGGGCAGTTAAAAGATCAGGATGCTGGCTAAAGATGTCACGCCAGCCATTGCCTCCCCACCCCATCAATGACTTCCTATCTCCTGGATCATTCCTAATGACGTACTGTAAGGTCCTTTTGGTGTTTACTCTGCAGGCGGTGGGGAGTCACTGGAAGATTTTGAGTAGAGGAGTGTCATGACTGACTCCGGCTTAGCTGGATCTCATGGGCTGCTCTAAAGAGATGAGAATGGAAGAGGGCGGGGGCAACCGCAGGGAGGTGTTCGGAGGCCAGAGAGGGGTCCCCTGTGATTTCATTCTGAGCCCCGGGTTCCTGGGCTCCAGCCAACTGTTCTCCTTGCTGTTTCTTCTTTCTTTCTTTTTTTCAAGATTTTATTGGGGAATTGTGAGAGGGGAACAGACAAGTTGCTGTCCTTTTGTTCTTCAGTCTAGTTGTGGAGGACATTGCTTCACTGGCTCATGTTGGTATTATCATTGCGCTCTTCCAGGGCGAGGCAGATCGGTCGCCGGTCATTGGACAGCCGCTCACGGCGGCTCTTGGCAGCTCACGCTGGCTGCCAGCCACTCACAGTAGCTTATGGCAACCCACTGCAGCAGGGGCTGCAGCCTACACCGTCGCCAGCAACTCATGCCAGCTCCAGGTCGAGCTGTTGTTCAGCATCTTAGCTGTAGAGGGCGCAGCGTCACTGGCCCTCATGTGGGATCCGAACCTGGGCCCTGCTGCTCAGAGCTGGCGTCCCAAGCCAGCTCTTAACCAATGCGCCACTCCGCCGGCCCTCCTTGCCCTTTCTTAAACCGACCTGGCAAGCTTCCATATGGGTTGACAGAGCCCCTCTGTCTGGAACACTCTTCCCCGGGCATTCATGTGGCGTCGTCTCGCACCTTCCTCAGACACCACCTTCTCATTGAGGCCTTCCCTGCCTATACTGCTTAAAATTGCCCCTCACCCAGGCCAGGCCCTCCCTCCCCTTCCCTGTCTTTATTGCTCCTCTGCACTTACCACTGTCTTACATACTCAGTATTTATTTGATTGTGGTTGCTTTCCTCACACGCCTAGAGTGGGCGCCTCACGAGGAAGGGCTGGGCTTATTCAGTGCTGTATCCCTGACACCTACAACCTGCCTCTGGTGCACAGTGTCCCCTGAATGTCTGAAGTGAGCCCTCCTGACTCTGCTGTTCCCAGGCAGTGGGCTTCAGGGCACCTCACCAGCTGATGCCCCCATCTCAGAGAGCTGTGGTGAGCAGAGTGTGAGAAGCAGGGTATGGAAGCACATTGTCGCCTCAATGGTGCATTCATTCCAGGCCTTTCCTGCGCGTTTGTCGCATCTATCAAATGCCCTCCAATGCAAGAGGGGGCGTAACTAACTTTTCAGACTGGGCATACACCTCTCTCTAGTCACTGTTTTGTTTATGGTCTGGGTCCTGGCCAGCTCAGAAAATGGATCAATTGCTGGATTTCCAAGAACCTCATGACTTTCCAGAGCCCCCTTGTTTCCAGGGAGCCCCCACAGCTCCAGCCTCCTTATGCATGCTATCATAGACAGCTGGTAACCACTGGAAACCATCTGGGTGATGACTCAGCCCTTTCAGTCCTGCCCCCTTTTAAACCACCCTCCTCTCCTGCCTGCTCTGCCCTCCAGAGTCCCTGCTTTGACCCTGTTTGTTTTTTCCTGGGACAGTTGTGCGGTGCCAAATAAAGAGGGAAAACCAGCACTTGCACACTTGGTTAAGATGGCTGCTATTTCACCACTCCTGGGGAAGGGTGAACTGTTGTTCCTATTTTCATTTTAATTACTCATTCTCTCCTGCCTCATTAAGCTTGCTGCTGCTTTCAAGTATGAATACCTGGTTGAATCTGCATAACCTCTTATTATCAACCCACCTTTGTTCACACACAAATGATTGCTACTCACAGCTCTCCTACCAGGTTCCTTTTGTAAATAATCTAAATTTTATTTTCTCAAAATAGAAAGAAATGTGATAATTTGCTGGTTCCACAGTTTCCTTGTTTTGCTGGATTGCAAGTCCCTGAGACTTAAACAAATGTTCTGTGCCCCCAGATTGGTGGTTTACAGCTCTTAGTTGAGAAAGGGGGATGTTGTGAAGGCCAACCGTGGCCCCAGGGACTCCTCACTTTCTTCCACCAGGCACAGGTTCACATGCCTCTCTCCCTTCCTCCCCTGCCTCGGTTTCCCCACCTCTTCGTGAGGCCATAGCCTTATACTTGACTTTATTAGTATTGTGACTATGATTTTGAAGATGAAATAATTTCCCTCAAAACCACTTCCCATTGTCATCGTTATGAAATAAGAGATGGAATGAAACATACATTTTTGAGACTTTTTTTTTTTTAAGATTTTATTGGGGAATTGGGGAAGGGGATCAGACAAGTTGCTGTCCTTTTGTTCTTCAGTCTAGTTGTGGAGGATGTCGCTTCACTGGCCCATGTTGGTGTTA
>NW_017731836.1:897648-904580 GCF_001890085.2 Hipposideros armiger | reverse complement strand
CAGTCACCTGGGTGGGCAACCTTAATTCTTCAGGAGTTCTTGATCTCATTAAGGTCCATCAGAAAATTGCTCAAGCCATTATCAGGAATGCGACTTGCTTTCTAGAACGTTCCTAGAATGGATTGGTAATCATATCAGACCCAAAGTTCTACCCCAGCTTAGGTTTTATTCCTCTCCTCACTCCTGGCAGATATGTATCCCATAAATGCAATTCAATTTTAATATTAATCTGGTATGTATACATAACTTAAATGTCCTTGTCCATAAAAAAACCACTCAGTGCTCTCAAAGTTTTGTTTTTAATACAGGAAAATATTTATCTAAGTGTAATTTTCAAAAAGTTAAAAACATGACTCATGCAAATATAAAATAAACATGTGTCAAGGCTTTTATTTAACTCGTTCATCAATGATGGAACCAGTAAGATGGTAAAGTTGGTTCAAGAGAGAGTTCTGTGTAGCAGTCAGTCAAATGAATGTTGAAATGAATTTGCTAGGCGATACAAACTTGCTCGTTCCCTGCAAGGCAATGAAGTTATAATCTTTAGTGTCATGTTTTATTAAATAACAAAGTCAAACAGTGGTACATTCACTATAAATGATCCTTGAGCAAGGTTAATCAGTACCCTGGTGTATCCTAGAAAGGCATACATCCTTCATCTTGCCTTGTTCCCAAGTTTGCGATACTTTTTCTTTACAATGTGCAATGATGACCAATCTCGTACTCCGCTGGAGGGAATGTGCATTGATTGGTACAATTTTTCTGGAAAGCTATTTGGCAATATATGTTAAGAACATAATGTTTCATACCCTTGACTAGTATTTTCACTTATAAGACTTATTCTAAAGAAATAGCCAGAGATCCAATCAAAGATTTGTGTACAATACTCATTCACTAAGTGTTTTGAACACCCTGTAGGCAGATGGTCACCACAGTTTTCTTTTTCTTACAAAAAGCTGGAAACAATTTAAATACCCAATAATAAACAGTAAACTGTGGTATTCTCTTAAATATAATTTTTAAATTATATTTATATGTATATATAAATTATATATATAATTTTTAATAAGCCTTTAAAAATGATATTTTTGAAGGTATCTTTATAGTCTTGATGTTCTACATAGTGTGAAAGTCAGGATAGAAAACCATATATTTATTATCTCAATCATATACACACACATACAAAAAGAGACAGAGAAAGAAAATGAAAATAGCCAAGATATTAACAAAAAGTATCTTCATGTGACTACTTTTGTGAATTCTTTACTTTACTCATGTGAATTCTTTATATTTTTTTCTAATTTTTCTACAGTTGAACTTTTGAAGCTTTTGTAACCCCCCCCACACACACACACACAAATGATAAAGAGTTTTCACTACATTCCAGAAATAAGTGACCCAAAGTGCCTGTTTATTTTCGATTATTCATGTCTTCTTTGCCTTCTTCCTCCCCTTTCACTTTGGGGCAATGTTTCAGGCTTGGCATTTGAAGCCTTGTAAGTGGAGAAATAGCAGAAGCATGAGGCCCTGGTGCTGAGAGCTGAGGGCTGCCCTGTTCGTTTGGATTTTCTAGGTTGCTGCAGACATCACAGGGAGCCCAGATGTCTTCAGGTGTGGGAAAAGGCTGGGAGGGTGTTTAGGAAGCCACAGGTAAATGGTGCCTCCTAATTTTCCCAGTTGGAGAATTTTAAGTTAGAGCAAGTCCTTGTTTCTATGCTGAAATCAACACACTTGACTTTTAGCTACCAGTCCAGTGGGTCCCAACCTTGGCTACACATTAGAATCATATGCAGACCCTTAAACAAACACTGTTGCCAGGACCCCACTCACAATCAATTGAAGCAGACTTTTTGGGTGTGGGCCCTGGCATCACCCCTAAACAAGGAATGTTTTTTTCAGAAATTACCCATCTGATTTAGATGCACAATGAAGGTTAAAAAACACCAGACTGAAGATACCACATCTGTTAATAGCCCAATATTCAAGGCCTTTGATGTTGGGCCTTCTCCCATCTCCCATCTCCCATCCTACCACCAAGAGCACACTCCTTTGCTTGCATACTCCTTCTCCCTTCACCCTCCTTCCTTTGACATGCCCCCCAAGTACACTTAATGGTTGTTTCTAGAGGACTTTGTCTTTGTTCCCTCAGAATTAGGCCAAGTGAAATGTCTTCCCCAAGACTAAGACCCCTGATGAATGCTCAGCCACCATCTTTTTACCTGTTTCCTGGTACATGGCAATTGCTTGATGGCTGTCAGAAAATGAATGAAAGAATGAGTGAATAAATGAAGTGATGCTTCCCATTATCTGATAACATACTATAGTTTGATGTTTTTGACTTACAGGGTGTACAGATTATAGTGTTTCCAGAAGATGGCATTCATGGATTCAACTTTACAAGAACATCCATTTACCCATTCTTGGACTTCATGCCATCTCCCCAGTTGGTCAGGTGGAACCCATGCCTGGAGCCTCGCCGATTCAATGACACAGAGGTGTGTGAGGGTCCCGGTGTTCCTCCTCAGTAGGCCAGAGGCATGCAGAGATGAAACAAGCCANACATTTTAAAAAGTATTCCTTGTTGGTCTTCAGAGCCAAAATTCAGATTATGAAAGCTTATCAATTATACTTTTGTTCCAACTCAAAAACTCATGACTGCTCACTCAAAGGCCCCTTATTCTCATCATAAAACATTGTTGACAGTGTCCCAGATGATTGGCAACAAGTCCCAGGATTTGGTGTTTGGACAGCACATTTATCCCCTGGGGAAAGAAGAATTTGAGAGGGAGCAGAACGCCACTCATTCTGAGAAGTATTTGATTTTTTGAGGATTCTGACTGAGCATCCCTAGTCCTTGTTATATTGCTGAAAATAATTATGGTTACTTTTGTTTCTGGAACTCTTGAGAGGGAAAGAAAAAAATTGCAGCCTGGAGAGGAAAAAAAAAAATGCAGCCTAGAGGGTTTA
Organism: Hipposideros armiger; assembly: GCF_001890085.2. NCBI lineage: Eukaryota > Metazoa > Chordata > Mammalia > Chiroptera > Hipposideridae > Hipposideros > Hipposideros armiger. The sequence goes on along the minus strand of NW_017731836.1, from coordinate 901,613 downwards.
GTTTTTAAATGCAAAACACAGGAGTTATGAGTCAGACTTGGGCAGGGCATCATTTTCTTTTTAAAGAGTAGCAATATGATTCCTCGATTTGTCTTTGTTCTTGATGTTTAATCTGGATTCCTGGGCAGTTGGTCAGTCCCAGCACATTGCCACGGAACACATGGCCCCGCCTTGGCACACCACCTGGTAAACCTGTGTGCCACAGGGGGGGCTTCCGCTGGGAGGCCAGGCTGATTTTCAAGGCAGAATTGAATTATTCACTCTAAAACACGTAGTCACACATCAGGACTAGAAACAAACATTACTTTTCTTGGGGGAGAAAGGCACAAAGAAGTGTCCTTGTAAGATTAATCCTAATCTCTTATGGTAGGAGCTACAAAGCTGAGTTTACTTTCTAGAAAATTCTAGTTTATTTTCTAGATAATTGCATTTTATCACTGCAGAAGGATTTTCTTTCCAAATGCGTATGCTTTCGAGTAAGAGTTTTGGAGCCACAGAGACAGGTTGAGAAAGCGATGCTGGGCAATGGCAATTGTGAAGTTCACGGAGGAAATACAAAATCAAGCTTTGGTTGGGAGACTTCTTTTTACCTGTCCATGACAGAGTGTGATGTTGGCATTTATGTAGAAGTCAGCAGTTTCTCTGCACCCAAAGAATGTGCTGAGTAAAGGAGCCTTACTCTTTATACTCATTACTAACCAAAGCTGCACAGAGAATTTTAAATCACCAGATTTTTAGGCCTTGGAAAGCCAAGCTGTACTGTTAGGATCATGGCAATCATAGCTGGTATAGACAGCTGACCTGTAGTGTGTTTGTGTATGTAGAGGGCAGGTGGTGGTATGTGGAATATGCCACAGAATTATGTAAAATAATCGGAATCCTTATTATTGCCTAAAACGTAAGTTTACAGCTAGAGAAGTGAGTGGTGACGCAAACACTGCATCTGTTTTGGAAATGTTCTAAAACTAGACTATTAACACAGTGAGCCATTTTAAACGGAGCTTGCTGTGTGTTTGGAGAGAAACACATACCCTTTTATTAGAAACATGAAACAAACCCTTTGAGCGGCAGTATCATGGTGGGTGAGTTTAATTGCTGGGATTAATAAATCACAGTTGCAAAAAGTTAAATTCTTGGCAGGATTCTTGATTCAGCTGTTTTCCCCTGGTCTCATTACATTCCAGATTTATGGTCTGCATTATGTCTGGAGCCAGCAGTCGGCTGGCTTTTTTCCTTTGCGGCTGTTACATGTTGGCCCTGGGAGTCCACACCACAGAGGACCGCGTGGCTGAAGATCACGAGACTGACTATTACATGGCCGCCGTATACGAGCACCAGTCGATCTTGAGTCCGAACCCTCTAGCTCTCACCAGCCGCAAGCAGGCGTTGGAGCTGATGAATCAGAACCTCGGCATCTATGAACAGCAAGTGATGGCTGCAGCCCAAAAGGCAAGACTTTCCTCTGGGTTAGAGCCTCAGCGTGTCTCTCAGAACAGGGCGAGCTGTTCTTTAGGCCTCAGCCAGGGGGTCCAGCAGCCCCTCTGGCAAATGAGTCCAGCAGGTGAAGCTGAGTTGAAGTAGTCAGTTGGCAAGAGTCTCGCTGCTCAGAGTGTGGTCCATGGACCAGCAGCATCAGCAGCCGTTCGGAGCTTGTGAGAAATGCAGATTCGGGGCCCCACCAGATTTGCTGAGTCAGAATTTACATGTTAGCAACATCCCCAGGTGATGCTTTTCACCTCAAGTCTGAGAAGCTGGGGCTAGAGCTCTGGTTCTCGAATGTAGCAGTGGGGAGGAATTGCTTGGCCAATTGTAAACAAATGTGAGTGCCTGGGTTCCACGCCTGCAGAGGGCTGGGGTGTGGGCTGGGCACTGGGATTTTTAAGGCTCCCCAGTAGATTCTGATAGGCAGAAAAATCTGAAAACCATCAGGTATGATGATAGCCTCTCGTATGCTCTGAGGGTTTCCAAGTTGAACTGAAATAGCGAGCATCCACAGAACTGCCCTTTGCTGCCTTCAGATGATTTGGGGTTCGTTTCTGGTGTCGTGGCCGGGACTGAACAGTCTTGAGAACTCAATCCAGACAGAACTGAGTCCAAAGGAACAAAGGAAGGTCGCTGCCAGCCTTTATGAGAGCTTCCTGCTTGGTCCACATTTCCCACTCCTGCCAGGAAGGGTGGGGCAGAGAGGGAAATGTCGGGGCCAGATGTTACTGTAAGAAAATGCCCTGTTGGGAAACCCATAACCAAAGGGAAGTTTGGGTTTTAACCCTGGTGGTGGGGTGACCAAGCCCAGCTGCTTGAGGAAGCCCTGCTCTGCCTCAGCAGGAGGTAATCTTCATGTGAGCAAAACCTCCCTATGTCTGTGAGTTTAGAGGGCAGAACCAGTTGTGCCACCAGGTCCTGCCCCAAACAGTCCCTGTCTCTGATGAGGGTGGTTAGGATTGCCTGGACTGCCACTATCTGTGGCTGCATTAAAAAATTCTAGCCTATAATGTGTGCACGCATGTGCACCTGAAGGCGCGTGCGCGCGCGCGCACACACACACACACACACACACACACACACACACACACGGAGCTTACAGACCTGGTCCAGCTTCTTGTGATGAGTGACACTCTCTCTCTTGTTCCCAACCTGACATCCCGTTGCTCCTTGAACACCTTCCAGTGACCCAGAACTCCTGTCTCACAGGCCCACTGCTTCCAGTTGAGGACAGTGGGAACTTCTGGAAAGGTCTTCCTTTCAATGAGCAACAGTCAGCCTCCATGTAACTGCCACCCATTGTTCTGTTCTCTGAGCTAAGCAGAGCAGACTGGGTCCCTTACCACAGCATGCCACCTTTGCCAAATGTGAGGGCTTCATGGCCCTCCTTGCATCTCCCCCCCAGGCTACATATCCCTACTTCCACCCACAGTCTTTCAGAGGTGAGGTTTGCAGACCTTCTACCAAAGACTTCCTAGGTTATCTCCCTGCCCCAAGCTCTGCGTGGTTCTCCCAGTTCTGCCTGACGAGGGCAGGGTGAAGGCGATCTATCGCCATTCCCATTCTAGACAGTGTCCCCAGAAAGCTTTCGGCAGCCACATCTCACTGTGAGTTCACAAGGCGCCTGCTCTCAACGAAAACGCCTGAGCCGCCTTTCCACACACAGACACATGCTGCCGTTGCCATCCTGTACTTATAAAGTTGATTTATTTAACTTGAGAGCAAGATTTCGCATTTATGGTGTTAAATGTCGTCATTCCAGCCTGTTGGGCTATTTGGGGATCTTCACTGACATCTAGTGTTTCAGTTACTTGCTCGTCATTCACACGTTTGATAGACACCTCACTTATGTCCACAAGTAAACAGATCCCACGCTGTGGCCTCAGACCTCCTGATGTGCGTTCTCTGCGCACAGGTGTCTGCTTGCATGGCACGAAACGTCACCCACCTCTAACTTCTCCATCCTGTCACAAGACCGTTCTGAGACATTTGGCAACGACCATCCTGAAACCCAGAGATTATGACTGGATCATCCCCCTGCATTTTAATAACCTGCCCCCACATGAAACATACAGCTTGGTTTGGTCAAACTCGTCCTATCTGAAATGCATCATCCCTTCTCTATTTGTGGTCCAGAAGCAGGGAGGAAGCTGTTGATCTGATCATTTCAGTGTTGATAGATATCTTGGCTCCCCTATGTGATTATATGTGTTGAAGTAACTTTTTGTTTTTTAATTTTATTGGGGGAACAGCCATGGTCATTGGTTACACATTGCTTTCATGCTACAATGCCATAGTTGACTCTCTGGAGGGCGCAACTCACAGTGCCCCATGCGGAGATTGAACCGGCAACCTTGGTGTTATCAGCACCACGCTCTAACCAACTGAGCTAACCGGTCACCCTGTAAAGTAACTTCTAAGACAAATTGATGCCAACCATGTGTCAGAGTTTTATATCAAACTTATGATAAAGGTAAAGGTTC
>NW_017731836.1:832865-896763 GCF_001890085.2 Hipposideros armiger | reverse complement strand
TAATGTTTCATACCCTTGACTAGTATTTTCACTTATAAGACTTATTCTAAAGAAATAGCCAGAGATCCAATCAAAGATTTGTGTACAATACTCATTCACTAAGTGTTTTGAACACCCTGTAGGCAGATGGTCACCACAGTTTTCTTTTTCTTACAAAAAGCTGGAAACAATTTAAATACCCAATAATAAACAGTAAACTGTGGTATTCTCTTAAATATAATTTTTAAATTATATTTATATGTATATATAAATTATATATATAATTTTTAATAAGCCTTTAAAAATGATATTTTTGAAGGTATCTTTATAGTCTTGATGTTCTACATAGTGTGAAAGTCAGGATAGAAAACCATATATTTATTATCTCAATCATATACACACACATACAAAAAGAGACAGAGAAAGAAAATGAAAATAGCCAAGATATTAACAAAAAGTATCTTCATGTGACTACTTTTGTGAATTCTTTACTTTACTCATGTGAATTCATTATATTTTTTTCTAATTTTTCTACAGTTGAACTTTTGAAGCTTTTGTAACCCCCCCCACACACACACACACAAATGATAAAGAGTTTTCACTACATTCCAGAAATAAGTGACCCAAAGTGCCTGTTTATTTTCGATTATTCATGTCTTCTTTGCCTTCTTCCTCCCCTTTCACTTTGGGGCAATGTTTCAGGCTTGGCATTTGAAGCCTTGTAAGTGGAGAAATAGCAGAAGCATGAGGCCCTGGTGCTGAGAGCTGAGGGCTGCCCTGTTCGTTTGGATTTTCTAGGTTGCTGCAGACATCACAGGGAGCCCAGATGTCTTCAGGTGTGGGAAAAGGCTGGGAGGGTGTTCAGGAAGCCACAGGTAAATGGTGCCTCCTAATTTTCCCAGTTGGAGAATTTTAAGTTAGAGCAAGTCCTTGTTTCTATGCTGAAATCAACACACTTGACTTTTAGCTACCAGTCCAGTGGGTCCCAACCTTGGCTACACATTAGAATCATATGCAGACCCTTAAACAAACACTGTTGCCAGGACCCCACTCACAATCAATTGAAGCAGACTTTTTGGGTGTGGGCCCTGGCATCACCCCTAAACAAGGAATGTTTTTTTCAGAAATTACCCATCTGATTTAGATGCACAATGAAGGTTAAAAAACACCAGACTGAAGATACCACATCTGTTAATAGCCCAATATTCAAGGCCTTTGATGTTGGGCCTTCTCCCATCTCCCATCTCCCATCCTACCACCAAGAGCACACTCCTTTGCTTGCATACTCCTTCTCCCTTCACCCTCCTTCCTTTGACATGCCCCCCAAGTACACTTAATGGTTGTTTCTAGAGGACTTTGTCTTTGTTCCCTCAGAATTAGGCCAAGTGAAATGTCTTCCCCAAGACTAAGACCCCTGATGAATGCTCAGCCACCATCTTTTTACCTGTTTCCTGGTACATGGCAATTGCTTGATGGCTGTCAGAAAATGAATGAAAGAATGAGTGAATAAATGAAGTGATGCTTCCCATTATCTGATAACATACTATAGTTCGATGTTTTTGACTTACAGGGTGTACAGATTATAGTGTTTCCAGAAGATGGCATTCATGGATTCAACTTTACAAGAACATCCATTTACCCATTCTTGGACTTCATGCCATCTCCCCAGTTGGTCAGGTGGAACCCATGCCTGGAGCCTCGCCGATTCAATGACACAGAGGTGTGTGAGGGTCCCGGTGTTCCTCCTCAGTAGGCCAGAGGCATGCAGAGATGAAACAAGCCAAGGGCCGAAAGCCAAGACATGTTAAATGAGGCTGAAAGGGGACCTTAGGAACCTAAAAATGAAACCCAAACTCCCCAAACTCCACGTGCCACATATTCATCCAGTTAAAGCATGTCTGGTATGATGAGGCATTTACTCATGTATGGGTTATTCTCTATATTAATTACATAAGAAATACATGAATATATGCTTATTAAACAAACAGAAGTAAAAAATGAAAGCCACCTTCACCACACCCCACCCCTTCTTCTTCCTTTCCTAGAGAAACTGCCATCAACAATTTGATATGCATCCAACTATATTGTTTTATGCATTTTATAGTTATTTAATCCTCTTTTTTTTTAGCATGGTATATGGTTATTTTTTTAAACTCTTGCTATTATAAGCAATGTTTCAATGACTATCCTTGTACATATATTATTATAAACATGTTTAAGTTTTTCTGTAAAATAAGATTCCTAAAAATGGAATTTCTCAGCAGAAGGATACGCCCATTTTAAGTTATTGTAAAGTGCCAAATTTCCCCTTTAAAAGATTTTGGTTTTGCTTTACATCCCCCATAACAGTGTATGAGTGCTTGTTTTCCCACCCTTGCGTCAATATAAGGGAATAATCTTTTGAATTTTTGCCAGTCTTATGAAGGTGAAAAATATCTCACTGTTATTTTAATTTACATTTTCTTATTACTAATAAGGTTGAGCATCTTCTCAGATGTTTGTTGGCCATCTGTATTTGTTCTTCTATGAATCACCTGTTCATATCCTTTGTACATTTTCGGTAGTGGTTTCTTTTTCTGATTGATTTATGATAGCTGTTTACATAGTATGGGCACAATACAGGGACTTTTCTATTTTTAAATTACGGGGCAAAAGGCAGGATTTAAAAAATTCCATTTATTTGTACCTTCTTTTTCTCCTCTAGGTCCTCCAGCGCCTGAGTTGTATGGCTATCAAGGGAGATATGTTCCTGGTGGCCAATCTCGGGACAAAGCAGCCTTGTCACAGCAGTGACCTCAGGTGCCCAAGTGACGGAAGATACCAGTTTAACACAAATGTTGTGTTCAGTAACAATGGCACCTTAGTGGGCTGCTACCGCAAACACAACCTCTATTTTGAGGCAGCTTTTGATACCCCTCTCCAAGTGGATCACACCGTCTTCGAAACCCCTTTTGCTGGCAAGTTTGGCGTCTTCACTTGCTTTGATATTTTGTTTTTTGACCCTGCCATCAGACTCCTCAGTGACTCTGAGGTGAAGCACATTGTGTTTCCAGCTGCCTGGATGAACCAGCTCCCGCTCTTGGCAGCTATTCAGATTCAGAGTGCTTTCGCCATAGCCTTTGGTGTCAACTTTCTGGCTGCTAACATCCACCACCCATCTCTAGGCATGACTGGAAGTGGTATATACACCCCTCTGAGGTCTGTTTGGCACCATGACATGGAAAACTTCACAGGTCACCTTATAATTGCTCAGGTAGCCAAAAATCCCCCAAGTCTCGTTGGTACAGGGAATTCCACAGATAAAATGGACCCATCCCATAGTAAATTTTTAAAAATATTAGCAGGTGATCCATACTGTGAGAAGGATTCTCAGGAAGTCCACTGTGATGGAGCCACCAAATGGAACCTGCATGCTGCTCCCACGTTTTCCTCTGAGATGATGTATGACAATTTCACCCTGGTCCCGGTATGGGAAAAGGAAGGCTCTCTCCGAGTCTGTGCGAATGGCCTCTGCTGTCATTTACTTTACCAGAGGCCCACTTTGTCCAACGAGCTGTATGCCCTGGGGGTATTTGATGGCCTTCACACCGTGCACGGCACTTACTATGTTCAAGTTTGCGCCCTGGTCAAGTGCGGTGGTCTTGGCTTTGACACCTGTGGGCAGGAGATCACAGAGGCCACAGGGATTTTTGAATTTCACCTGTGGGGGAACTTCAGTACATCTTATATCTTTCCTCTGTTACTGACCTCAGGGATGACCCTGGAAACCCCTGACCAGCTCGGTTGGGAGAATGACCACTATTTCCTGAGGGAAAATGGACTTTCCTCTGGCCTGGTGACGGCGGCCCTCTATGGGCGATTGTATGAGAGGGACTAGAAAGCGTGGGGTGGGCTCTGGCTGCCACATGGACAGCCCCGCACTTGGACAGGCCACGGCTCCCGAGCACTGGGACCACCTCGGCCCCAGAGCGCATCCTGGGAGCTGTGGGAAGAAGTAGGGGAAGCAGATTCCCAGGGTCTCATCCTCTTAAATTCAAATTATTGAGAAATTTTCTAGTATTTTCTACCCACATTTGTCTTTTTCAAGCCACATCTTCCTCCAGCAAATCTCTCATTACACAATTGGTTTTAAGAGCTAAAACAAAAATAAATGTTTTATACATCCACAAATCAGTGGGGTGTGTGTGTGTGTTTTCCTTGTTCTTGTTGTTGATCAGTGACACCCAGGACATACAAGTATTTCACAAGCCTCAAACATTTTCTAAGGGAAGAAACAAACTCTCAAAGCAAAAGCTGCATTAAAAATGGCTGCGAGGGGCCCTTTTCCACTCTGGTGGACCAGAATTCTATACAGATGAAATGGTAACAGCAGAGCCACCAGCGATACCAGAAACGAGGATCTTCAAACAGCTTTTAAAAATAGAAGGGAAGTTTCCCTCACATCTGCCTTTCTGTCAGTAAACGGAATGTGTCGGGCAGGACTCGGAATAACTGGAAAGAAAGAGTGCAGTGTCCCAGGGAGACGGGGACTGGAAGCAAGTGCTGAAGAGAGGGGCAACAGTGGGAAGGTATGAGTAATAGGATTCTTTCTGCACAACGTGTCTCATCCAGGGATGCCAGGGAACTTAATAAATCACACTAGCTTCGGGCAAGAGCCTTACAGTTTCCCAACTGTGCAGGACGGAATGGTACTGGTAGAATTCATTTCCCAGCTTTGGGGAGGGCGGGGGCCTTCCCTTTGCAGAGAGGCACCACACATCTTGAAGAGATGTTGCAAGAACTACTGTAGAGGTTGGCCCGTGTTATTCATTCATTTCATCACTCAACAGGTGTTTTTGGACAGCCCACTAGGTACAGAGCAAGAACCTCCCACAATATTAGTTCCAGATGCAAAATCATCATATTCAGTGTGTGAAGACATTGGTAGGCTGCTCACCGATTTCTGAATTATTTGTATCCGACATTTCAAGGTCATTTTGACTCAATGCCTAGGAACTGTTTCCGATCATTTTAAAAATAAAAAATGGATAATTGTTCATGAGGGTTGATAATTAAGCCACCTGTGGTTTGACTCTTCAATTGGGCTAGTTTTATCCCCTTTTTAAAGTAGGCTTTTAAAAAACAGTATGTGGGGCCGGCCGAGTGGCGCGATGGTTAAGAACTGGCTTGGGACGCCAGAGGGCCCTGGTTCGGATCCCACATGTGAGGGCCAGTGACACTGCCCTCCACAGCTAAGATGCTGAACAACAGCTCAACCTGGAGCTGGGCTGCCTGTGAGTCACTGGCGATGGGGTAGTCTGCAGCCCCTGCTGCAGTGGGTTGCCATGGGCTACCGTGTGTAGCCAGCAGCCAGCGTGAGCGGCCAGCAGCCGCAGTGAGCGGCCGTCCAGAAGCCGGCGACTGATCTGCCTCGCCCGGGAAGAGCGCAATGATGGTGCCAACTTGGGCCAAGTGAAGCAACGTCCTCCACAACTAGACTGAAGAACAAAACGACAGCAACTTGTCTGTTCCCCTTCCTCCAATTCCCCAGCACTGTTCCCATCCCCCAATTCCCCAATAAAAAATCTTAAAAAAATAATAATAACAAAAAAAACCAGTATGTGCATATACATAACTATATAAAGGGAGAAACGATGTTTCTTCCCCACCCCCCGCAGTGGCCAGGCCTTTTTCTGGCTCTTAGGCAGGATAATAAAGAGCATAGATCCTGGAATCAGACTGACCAGGTTGACCGCCTCGGCCTCACTGTTTACTCATCACTACATCGACTTTGGACAATTTATTTAAACCTTGTTGTGCCCCAGTTTTCTCGTTCGTAGAACGTGTGTTGAGTAATCCATGTGGGAAAGAAGCAAAGGCCTCTGCTGACTCACTGCTCACCCACAAAGGCCTGGAATGAATCACGTCTTCGGGGAATAGGCAGGAACAACTCAGATTCCTGAGGAAGCCCTGGGAAGTCACCCTGGAGCGGGAGTAGGACCTCTCCCACCAGAGGACAGAGCTCGCCTGCCCTCCCTGGTGCAGACCCTGCCAGGGGCCACGAGCTGGCAGGCAGCGTGGGGGCTCCGGATGTGGCTGTCCGCCGCCCACAGAGTGTCCCTGCCCCAAACCCCAGGGAAACAAATTATTTTAAAAATGCATATTGTTGCTTCATGCCAAGATGATTCAAATCAGCCTGAGAAAGAGACAAGAGGCTAGTCCTAAGTACAGACCTTGGTGAAACTTCTTCACCCAAGAAACATTTATGAAGCACCTGCTGGATGCACATTCTGTCCTGAGCAGAGCACCTAGACCTTTTCCAGGGTTACTTTCTACTGACAATTTAGAACTAACTGCTCGCGAAGTAGAAATGAGGGGGGAAACTGAGCAACAGTGGTAAAACAAAATGACTTTTACAATAAAGAGAAGTAGCTGCCAGATAGCAGAGCATAGTGGAGGACGGGGAAATGAGTAAAATTAATTATTTCCAGGGGCGAAAAAAAATATACCTATGACTAACGGTTGTGATATGCTTTTGTCAACTATGATCCTGAAATTCAGGAAGCAAATGGCAATCTTGACTATAACATAGGGGCAGGAAATCAAATGTATTTTTGGTCGAGTCAGACATGGCGGAAGTGGCTTGGTCCATGTGGCTTCTCATGTAGGTGCAGCTGTGCCTATCTGTGGTTTTCCTCACAGAGGAAGTGAGAAACAAATGAGCTGTGTTCAGACTAGATTTAAAAAGGCCTGTTCCTAGAGAAGGCCAACCATGCCCTGCTTGCAGATTGTCCAGCCCTAGTGCCCACCATTCCCCTCCCTAGGGGAGAACCTGGCCACAGCTCCTGCTGGGGGAAACCCACCTGGGCCACCCCTTACCCACAGGTGTCCCTGCTCAGGACCTTGTGGCCTTTGCAAGTTGTACCAGAAGTAGGCACCTGACCCCAGAACAGCCAGTCAGAGTGCTGGCTGGTAGCCTGTGAGGTGGCCTGGCACAGAAGCTCTGCTCAGAGAGGGACAGTGGTGATTCAGCTGCTTGGATTTGCAATTGAAATGCAGAGTTACTCGAACACCCACTACATGAACAAAGCCTCTCTCAACAAAGTGGATTTATATATTGCAAAACTTTGAGTTTTAATAGTATGACATGTGGTGCAAAAAGGCCCAGATTGAAAACAAATGCTGATGTGACATGAAGATCTGTGAGCAGTCGGCTGTGGAGGCCCTCAATCTTTCATTGCCAAACCTTCCTTCTTGTGTGAGTTGCTTGTTCCCATATAACAATTACCCCGAAACTTAGCAGCTTAAAACAATCATGATCATGGTTAACTCACACAATGTCTGTCGGTCAGGAATCTGGGAGTGGATTAGCTGGGTGGTTCTGGCTCAGGGTCTCTTATGTGTCAAGTTGTCAGCCGGGGCTGTAGTCAGCTGAAGACTTCCCTGGAGTTGGAGGATGTTATTGATAATAGTGTCCCCGCAAAACATATGTTGATGTCTTAATCCCCAGGACCTCAGGATGTGAACTTATTTTGAAATAGGGTCTTTGTAGATGCGATTAGATGTCAGTTAAGATAAAGTCATACTAGAGTAGGGTGGCCCCTTCCTCCAACATGTTAGGTGTCTTTAGAAGAGCAGAAGACACAGTCACACCTCAGGCAGAGAGCCATCCACCAGCCTGGAGTGATAACCACCAGTGGTTTCCAAAGGGTGCTCCCAAACCAGCAGCACCTGAGAACTTGTTAGAGCTGCAGCTTCTTGGGCTCTAACCCAGACTTTCTGAATCAGAACCTCTGGGGGCAGGTCCCAGCAACCTTGTTTTTATAAGCCTTCCAGGTGATCCTGACTTTGGTCAAATGTGAGACCACTGCTCTAGTGCTGTGCATTTCCCAAAGCAAGTGTGCAGGCCTTAGTCATCAGCTCCTCACACCACTTTTCTGAAATAGACAAGTGTGCCCATTTTACAGAAGAGGGAACTGAGGCTTGGAAGAGACGTGCCTTACTCGAGGCTGAACAGCACCCCAGTAACCGAGCAAAAATGTGGAAACCCCATGCCAGAAGCAATGCACAGAGTTTCCAGATTACCAACCCAGAGCTCTCATCTCTCCTCTCCTCCTACTGGTTTTCAACCCATTATTACCCTTTCTTGGTGACTTTTTGTCATTCCTATATGTTACTCTACTACTGTTTTGTTTAGCCAAAGACAAATTAGTAGGAAAATACAATGTATCATTAAATAATTGCCTTTCAGCATGTTCTGTGTAATTCTGAAAGGTCATGGGAGGCTTCATGGGAATGCAGAAAGCTATCGAACCAATTAATTTATTTGCCATTATTCTGAGAATAATCCCTTTATTCAGTCCCAATGGGAGCAAACTGGCAGTGGAAAGCTCTTGAAATCTTTTAATCTGGTAAAGATGGTTGTAGGATGGTTGCTTGTTTTTATGCTTACTGTACATCTGTATCAAATCTTCCACTGTATTAAAATGTCCATGCAAGTCTGATGATTCATTTTTATCAATACTTGAAGTGTTTGTAATTTCTGAAATAGTATTAACTGATTTGGGCAGAATGAAATCTTAAGATGCTGTGTGTCCTTTAACTTAAAGATTTAGTTTGTAGTTTATTCTTCTGAATCCTGAGTCTATTGCCGTAGGGTCATGGCATGTTAACAAAAGATACCACTGTGCTACACCTTTCTCATTCCCACACTCTAAATATACCTACAGGAGGTGTCAGTGATCATTTTACATTTTCTTTGAGTACTGGAACATGATGGTTGAAATTCATACCACTGATCTGGAAGAACTCTAAAGTGATTCCTGAAAAATCAAAGAAAGATAAAATTATGTACAGAGTGATTTTAAAATAAGATGTATCTATTTGGGGGTTCTAATTCTTTAAAAATTTCTGACCCGGGCCGGCCGAATGGCGCGATGGTTAAGAACTCGCTTGGGATGCCAGAGGGCCCCGGTTCGGATCCCACATATGAGGGCCAGTGACACTGCCCTCTACAGCTAAGATGCTGAACAACAGCTCAACCTGGAGCTGGGCTGCCGGGAGTCGCCGGCGACGGCGTAGGCTGCAGCCCCTGTGGCAGTGGGTTGCCATGGGCTACCGTATGTAGCCAGCAGCCAGCGTGAGCGGCCAGCAGCCGCAGTGAGCGGCCGTCCAGAAGCCGGCGACTGATCTGCCTCGCCAGAGAAGAGCGCGATGATGGTGCCAACTTGGGCCAGTGAAGCGACATCCTCCACAACTAGATTGAAGAACAAAACAACAGCAACTTGTCTGTTCCCCTTCCCCCAATTCCCCAGCACTGTTCCTATCCCCCTAATTCCCCAATAAAAATTTTAAAAAAAAAAAAAATTTCTGACCCAACCATGGATATTTTACAACTTACATAAAAACAGGCGAAAATTAAGCATTAGCTCTGTGTAAGCCTTCCCCACCTTGCACTGCCCAAATTGCAGGTTTGTGAGCAAAATAAGTGATTGTTGTTTTAAACCACTGAGTTTTGAGGTAGTGTGTTATGCAGCAAATGATAGCCAGAATGGATTTATAGCTACCATAGACGTTTATCATATTTGAAGAACTAAAAAATTAAAAACAAAAAAAGGCCACACTTGGTGAGGAGGGAAGAAGCCATGAATTCAGAAAGGGAGGAGGCAGGGCCTGGGCGTGTGGGCCTTGCAGGCCGCAGGCCATGGCAGGAATTTGAGTTTATATAGGAAGCAGTTGAAGAGTATTGAGCAGGGGAATGACAAGGTCGAGTAAAATGATTCCTCTGGCTGCTGATGGGCTGTTTCCAAAAGCCCCACCCCCTCCTAAATTAGTCACACCTCATGACCAGTTATGAGGACTCACGAAAGGACTGTGATAAACAATTGAAAGAAAAAATTTTTTAAATTTATAGCGAAATAAGTAAATAGCAATTTATGGAGGAAAAAAGATAGTTATTCTTTGAGATTATCCATTTTAAGCTTAATATTTTCTAATATAGTCCTGCATCAGTTTTTAAAATTAGGCATGTCAAAAGAAGGAGGAAAAGGGCTGGCCGAGTGGCTCAGTTGGTTGAGAGTTGGCTTAAGAGCGCGAGCTCTGAGCAGCAGGGCCGCCAGGTTCGTTTCCCACATGGGCCAGTGACGCTGCGCCCGAGCTGAGCTGTTGCTGAGCTGCCAACAGGTGGCAGGATGGTTCAGCTGGTGTAACAGCAAGATTGCCTGTTCGATGGTGGGCTATGCCCACCCGCAACTAAGACTGAACTTGGTGCCTTGAGCTGAGCTGCCGCTGGATCCTGTATGGAATGGTGGCTACGCCCACCCGCAACTAAGATTGAACACAGCACCTTGAGCTTAGAGGCCACGAGCTGCCCATGGGAAGCTAGATGGCGACTGGCGCCCTTCACAACGAAGATTGAAGAACAACAACTTGGCTGGTCCCCTTCCCCAATTCCCAACAATGTTCCCCTCCCCCAATTCCCCAATAAAATCTTTAAAAAAAAAAGGAGGAAAAAAAACCCCACCCTACATTAGCAGATAACAGAAAGGCATTTGTTTTCAGTAAAAATACAAATCTTCAAAGAATAGCTGCAGTTCATGTTCTTCAGCAATCATCAAAAAAACAACAACAACAACAAAGAACGATGTGTCTTTTGAATTGTAATGTGCATTTCATTTAAACTGCTCAGTGTTGCGGGGTGACTCATACTGGGGGTGTGACGTGTGAGGGTAATTATTGGATTGATGAAACATAGAGAAAAGCTATAATAAGAGCCATTATTTTGGTCTCATAAATGAATCTGACAAGGATGAAGAATTTCACTGCTCTGCAATTAATATGCCACAATTTGGCTCCTGTATTCTACGGGCCCCTGTAAAATTCTGTTTCAGATGGGCAATGTGTTGAATATGTAAAATGGACCTATGTCACAAAACAGATTTGTTCCTGCACGGCAGTGAAACAAACGATGAAAACAAGAAATGAAATGGCATTTTCCCTCCTAACTTGCTGTGAGACCTGGGGGGGCCCCTTCCTCACCTCTGTAGCCCTGAAGTCCCATCTCTGTAAGGGGTTGGCGGGGAGGGTAACACTAGATGATTTCAGCTCAAACTCCCTTGGAGAGGCTCATTCCTTTCCCTCTGTTCTTTCTAACAGTAAACAAGGAAGTAAACAGCATCCACACAGACAGGGAAGTTCTGATTATAGAACACTTTGTAAAACAAAGACTTAATTTGTAATATGAATCATCTCTTCCCCCAGGCTACAAGCTACCCACCCCTTCCCAACTCACTTGTTTAACATGTTTAGATCTTCATAATCAGTGTTGTGATTATCTATTGCTAAGTAACGGAACTACCCTGAAACTAATGACTTGAAATAACCATTTTAATTTGCTCATTCATGAGTTTGTGGGTCAGAAACCGGGGAAGGGGGCAGTTGTGCAGCTTGTCTCTTTCTAGCTGGAGAACCCACTTCCGAGATGGTGTCTCCACGCCCGTGCCTGGCACACTGCCAAGGAGCAGCTGGCAGGCGCCACTGGGCCTCTCCACGTGCTGCTCCAGCACGATGGTGTCAGGAGAGTCAGGCTTCTAACAGGACATCTCCGGGTTTCCAGAGAGAATGTGACGAGAGACAGGAAGGGGATGCTGACAGTTTCTGATGGCTGGGGCCAGAAATGGGCATAGCAGCCCTTCTGTCACATCCTACTGGTAAGGTTGCTACAGAGCCCACCTACGTCCAAGGGGAGGAAACACAGAGCCCGCTCATTGGTGGGAGGAGTGTAGAAGCATCTGTGGCTAGTTTTAATTCTGCCTCAAAGTAGGCTGCTATATTGATATACATTTTTATTTATTGAGTGTTTCCTATTGGCAGGCATAGTGACTCATTTACTCTTTCCAATAACTCTGAGGTATCTTTATGATTCCCATTTTACAGATGAGAAAGCTGAGGCAGGAAAATGAGGTGGTTTGCCGAGGGTTCACCCAGTGAGGAGGTGGCAGAGCGAGAATTCCTTCCAGGGCAGTCTGGCTCTAGAGCCCACATTCTTGTTTCCCACGCATGCAATACGGTCCCAGCATTTTGATCTTCCAGTAAGACACTAAAAATTTTTTGAAAGAATATGAGCTTTAGAGATAAACCATCAGACAGACCTAGATTTGGATTCCATCTCTGGAGCTTCAGCTTGGAGCAAGTTTTCTTTTAACACCTCTGAATCTCAGTGTCCTCATCTGCAAATTAAAGGGGTCTGTAACATGTAAGGTTGAAAGGGCCGAAGTCAGGTATACAAAGTTTGGAGCTAGGCTTTATCACCAGGCTCTAGGTTGTTTTTGAGAAGACTTCACAGCTTCTTTCTCCCTCTGCATTTTTGCAATAGGGTGCTGTGCCGTTCCTGGTCAGTGCCACCTCTGGCACTATTGTACTGGGGGCTTCTGACCCCCTGGAAGCAATCGCTGATGTGTGCCAGCGTCACGGGCTGTGGACGCATGTGGATGTAAGTGGGACTAGGGGTCTGAGGTTGGGAAGGGATGAGCCAAGGCCAAGCCCAAGCCCAAGCCGCTGCTGTTCCCGTGTTCTGCTTCCATCCATAGTCTTATAAAGGGAATGCCCACTCAGGAAAGCCAGCCTTTCCCTTGTTGGGTTCCCAGGCCAGATAGGGTTGTATTCTTGCTTCTGAACACTGCTCCCGCTGCTTTTCTACAAAGTGAATTCACATAAAACGTAATAGCCTACCTGAGACGGTTCATTTTATGTGTCAGCTAGACTGGTAAAACATTATTTCTGGGTGTGCCTGTGAGGGTGTTTCTGGAAGGCCTTTTGGACAACTTTAGTACTCTAGCCTAAGTTTGAAGAGGAATACAAATGGAGCCCAACTCATGGCAAGGAGTCGAACCCAGCCAGAGCTCCAGCTTGAAGCAGAATCACCCAGCCATGCCTGTCAGCAGACCTGCAAAAGCATGAGTGACAATGATGAAGCTGACATCACTCTTTTACGCTTCACCACGAGGGCAAATTTTGTTACCTCTTCCTTTATTACTATATGCCCAGAGTCTAGCACAGTTTGTTACATAGGAGGTGTTCGACAAACATTTGTTGTGCTCACATTTATATTTCTTCTAATATTAGTAACCTAGGAGAAAAAAACCGAAAGGAACTTAAATAATTTAGTAGCCAAGCATGTGGCCCAGCTGCACAATCACCAGTTTCGACAAGGATCAGAAATCATGTTGAAGGTCATTAGGTAGCTACTACAAGCACTGACTGAAAATGGCTGCCTGGATTGGAATGTAGGCTTCATGAATTACTGGCCAAGTGACCTTGGGTAAGAGTTGCTTCACCTCTGCCTCATCCCACATCTGTTAAGTAGTGCTATTAATAGCACCCACCTCACAGGACAGTTGTGTGGATTAAGGGGTGTATTTCAAGCATTTACAACCTTGCCTGGTACATGATAAAACACTGTACAGGCATTTTATTACCAGCGGAAGACAATTTTGAGCAAGGTTATTAAAGTCCTCTTGGCCGGCTCCTCCCGTCACCTATTTATATCTACTTGTTCTCACTTTTGTTACCTCATCTCTGTGCATATTTAGCTCTTTTGTAGGTTTTCATGACCTTTTTTAATGCTCAGGAATGCTAAGTGCTGGTATCTATTTCACTCACCTCACTCCACCAACTATTTCAAGAACCGATTTTGTTCTTTTACCTAGGATATCACTTGCCCCTCTCCACCTGCTCAAATCGTTATTTGTTCCTCAATGTCGAGTCCAAATGCCACATCTTTCATGAAGCCTGTTCTGATCTTCTTTCCCCGAGGGATCTGGCTGTTGTCTGAACTTCCTTAGCAATTCGCCTCTACTTCTATTACACTTTCATACTTGCTACTTGGAAAGGTATATGCCTTTCCGTGACGAAATTATAAGCTTCTAGGGGACCAAGACGACAATTTCTAGGCTCACTTTCTCCCTGTCCCACCCTTAGGTATATGGTAAGCAAGCAAGCAAGCAATAATGTGTTGAATGTATATGAAAAGCCCATTTCAATAGGTTTATCTAAATCCTAAAATAGCTTTATCAAAAAGTCAAGTTTTTAAAAGAAAGGTAAAAACTAGTTATAACAGAAAACTAATAAGACATTAAAAGAGAAAAGAAGTTTGCATGTAAAAAAGCAAAACACTTGATTTATTGCATTAAAAAACTTTATTTCACTTAAAAGGTCCAATATAAGCCAAATTAAACCCCAAATTGACAGCTACACTTAGAAATTGCCTGAACTAAATGGCACTGTTTGAGTTCAGTGTTTTGTCATTTGCTATTACCACCATTTCCCCCAAAGTAGTTCTAGAGCAGAAGCTGGTATTATTAAAATACACATCAGATATTTCAGATGTCATCTTTCATGCAGAAGTTAAAAAGCAAACAGGCTTTTCTGTACCCACTACAGAGCAGGGCCTGAACGCTTTTGACAGACAAGGTGTAACCATAAGGGAACTTACTGTGTTCATTCATGAAGTAGTCCGAGGACCTACTCCAACAATACTCGTGCTGTGCAAATACTATTCGGGACAGTACTCTGGGTTTCCCCTGCAGACCAAAGGAAGTGGTTGATCAAGCCAAGGGGAAGAGACTATCACAAAATGCGATCACAAAGCAATGGAACAGTTTTCCTAGTAGGCAAGCAATCCAAAGAAACCTCACAAATATTTTCAATGACAGCATCCTTTATATAAAGTGATGCAAGATGTTCTCATACATGTGCAGATAAATTAAAAACAGCTTGTTACTTTATAGCTACACCTTGGATTTCATTAGATGTGGTAAATCTAACAGTGTGTCTAATGAGTCCTTCTGGAAATCAGCGCAGATGAGTCAACAGCCTGTAAAAGAGAAGACACGGCAGAGGGCACGAGATTCATCCTTTCAACGTTCTCAAGTGTTCTCTTGGAGGACAGACCCGGGCCCAAGGGCAGAAGTTACCGGGAGGGAGGCTTCAATTTTCCATCTAAGGAAGACCTTTCTAACAGTTAGAGCTGCTCAACAACTGAATGGACTGCTTGGTGAGGTAGAGTCACTGGAAGTGTTCAAGGTGGAAAGATCACCCTTGTAGAAGGGACTCCTGTATTTAAGAGGTTAGACTTGGATGAACCTCAGGTCTCTTTCAATTCTGAGATTCTAGAAAATTCCCTCAGGGAATTCAGAAGAGAATTCCTAAAAGGAAAGAGAAAGCACACATATGTATACTTTTAGAATCCTCGAGTTTTTTTCTTTTTTTCAAAAGGTACAATAGAAAATGTAGTCCGCTGTCTTTAAAATTCATATTCACCTTCCTACCACTAATAATTAGGAAGGGTCCATTATAATTTCTTAATATTATAAAGAAAAGATGGAGGATTACATTTATAATTTCTGTAAATATTTTAGAAAAGATGCTTAAAATCTAGTAGTCAATGCCCTAGAAACTTTATAGATTTTTAGGTAATATGCACAGATACAAATACATTATTCATTAAATACAACTCACATCTGTGTTTTATTATACTCTAAAATATACAGGAATCTTGATGTACTGAAAGAGTGCAAGTAAATACAGTATTCAAGCAGCCACTATTTCTATGTACATGCTCATTAATTCTTCAAAAACCCCACAAAATTATCAAATAGATCAAAATACTGTTCTGTGTTTTCACACTTTATATTCAGAAAAACCAGCTGATAATTTACAATGTCATAAAGTTTCCAGTTTTACAATACAAAAAGGATAAAATGAAACTGGGTATCATTTTGTGAAAATTTATGGAACTTTAAACCTAGACCTGTAAGACCCCCTACATATGTGAAATCATTCTCACTGGGAAAATGACAGTTACAGTAAAAGCAGAACTATGTAAATTGTTATTTAAAAGCCTAATTAGCAGCCTTTTCTCTCTCTCCCTCTCTCTCAGTTATTTGAAAGGCAGTCTTCCATTTTGGCAGGCGATTGCTTCTTTCCCCCAGAAGTGGCATGTTACAAACATGCTACTTTAAATCTGAGTAGGACCTAAAGGCTTTTAGTATTATAACTCTTGCCCAGTATGCAAACGCCTTCCAAGAGACCAGATGATGTTAATTTATCAACAACAAGGAATTTGATTCTTCACTAAACAATGACAACAAAAATACCCCAATCCGTGTGGAGGCACAAAAGTAACGTAAGTGACGAAGGTATACCATCCCAAGTAGTGAGGCCGAAAACTTCCCCAGAGCCACTTAGCTGCAACAGGGTGAAAATAATCTACTTTTTGATTTTCTGAAATTTTCTTCTTCTAGGAAATTCTTTACATTTTCAAAAAAGAAAAATAGTTCAATTTAAAACCTAAACCATTCAAAACTGGGCAACAACAGCCTGACCCCACTCTATCTCATGTCTACATCACAAGTATTTTCACCCTGACTGCACCCAGTCAGCTGGTTTTCAATTCTATTATTAAAAAACTTGGAATTTTAAAATTTTTATGTAAAAGAAAAAAATGTAAAAATACATCTGCTTTCTCTCATGGTTTAATACAGTATTTGAAGGCTTTCAGATGTTTTCTTTAAAAAAAAAAATCAACATTTCAAACCAAATCTCAGCTTCATTTTCAGAAATATTAAAGTTTGGTTTAGATAATGTCTCATTTCACCTACTCCAGTTTCCACAAAATGGCATTCTATTAAAAAAACCTTTAAGTTATTTGGTCCTTTGGCAATTTGCTGTGCACATAATGCCTACTGTACCAAACTTTTATTGCCCTTAAATTTAGTTGCAGTTTTATTGATAACATTTAAATCTAGTGTCCTTATCTCTTTTTTTACAAAGTGTTGCTTGTGTAAGCAGATTAGGGTACAGTGTCCCGAATTATTCCTGGCACTGCAAAACCAAATTAAACAATTCCACAAAGCAATCTGACATCAGTGTTTTCCTCTGGTCAAGTCTATTTCAAGATTCTAGAAGTTCCTTTTGCAAAACTTGCCTTTAAAATTCTTCTTCTTAATGTCATCACATTTCTTATATTCGCTCACTCTGTGATCTTTCCTCTTAGGTTGAATTTGTATGACAATAAGAAAGTGCCTTTTTCCTGAAAAAGCACAGTTTGAAGTGTTAATGTTACAACTCTCTCCTTAGACCTCTGTCTGGCTCAGTCTCAGTAGGTCTCAGAATCAGAGTCATTGAGCTCATCCACGTCGGTGTATAAGTACTCCTGTTCCCCGCCAATGTTGTTGAAACTGCAATAGGAGCTAGGTTCATTCCTCATGATGGGCAAGGCTTCAAAGCTGACTGTTTTTGAGGTGTTGGTGTAACGATTAATGGCATTGAATGTCAGGGATGATAAAGGGCTACTCGATGAAACAGGCATCATGGTGGCCAAAATGAGAGCTAGGCAGTCAGCTACGTCCTTATTGGGAGCACAGGCCAAAGCTGGGGTATAGCCTAGAATTAAAGATAAAATAAATAAAAAAATTAAACATCCTGAGACTAATTTCAGTAATATAAGGAAATAAACCTAAAGGCCTGCAACTTGAGATGTACTTAATTGGCTTATGATAAATTGGTTTAATTAAAATGATTCAAAATTTCCAATAAGTAGCAAAAGAGGAAAGTCATAGAAATCTTAGGTGGGAGGAAACCTCACAGACTACATTATAGAAGAGGAAACGGAGGCCCAGAGATGGATGGTTTCCCCCAGATCTTACAACTTAGCCATATCCATCTGAATTCATAGAAGAATAAGGAACTAAAACCCCAGTTTGATAATCTTCCTTCAGAATGGTGGAAGAAATCTTACTGTTAATTTTAAGTTATGTAAGTAAGCACTTACTTGCTGAGAAATCTAAATGAGTATAGATTGATGAATGAGGCACTGAGCAGGTGCTCAAAAGAGACATGTTGAAGGAATGATACTTTGCAGTCGTTCAACTTTTTTTTAGGGTCACAGTCCACTGAAGAAAAAACAGTAAACTAAACAGGTGAACTTTTAAAGTTTTTAAGTCAAAACAAATGTTTCCTTTGTAACTGTTCCTTTCTTTAGAAGAAGACTTACCTTAGACCTAAGGCACCACAAGAGTTACCAAGACAGCAAACTGAGTAAGGGAACATTTGGTACCTTGTTTGGTACAAGACCCAGTTTGAGGATGGAGCAGAAGAGAAGATGGTGAGAGCACACCTTGTGATGCCAAATTTAGATCATCCCATTTGGAACTTCAGCAGCCACTGTCTTAAGTTTGAGTCTACAGCTTCATTTGTTCTTGTACCTGTCGACATGGTTTTCCCCTATACTACATTTACTCATGTTTTAGCATTTACAGACATACATGTTTATATTTTTAAAAGTCACATTTGTTTTTTAACTAGCTGAATAATTTATCAGAAAACATTCATGTAACCACCATCTAGATCAAGAAAGAACACATTACCAGCATACCAGAAGCCCTACCTGTCCCAATCACCACCCCTTCTCTTCCACAAAGGTAATCACTATCCTGACTCACGTGGTGGTCATGTCTGTGCTCTCCTTTCTACTTGTATTCATAAACAGTACAGTTTTGTTTTGATCTTTTAAAACCTAATATAAGTGGAATCATACAGTATGTATTATTTTATTTCTGGCTTCTTTTGTTTAACATTATGTCTGAGATTCGTCCATGATGTAGTTGTAGTCAGTTCATGTTCATTGTTATATATTCCATTGTTTAGATATTCATTCTAACCATTAGGCATTTGGCTGTGTCCAGTTCTATATATTTTTATCCATGCTACATTAGCCTTGAGTAAAAAAAAAAAGATTTTTTTCCCCTTCATAAATTTCCCCTTTCTCAAGGGTCAAAGGGAACAGCTGATGCCCCTGCAGGCTTGGCAGGAGTGGCTAAAGGGTGTGCATATTTTAAAGTCTATTTGCTCAAAGGTAGTAAGAGAGGGCTTCAGAGCCTACACTTCTTTATTTTGTTTATTTTTTTAAAGACTTTATTGGGGAATTGGGGAAGGGGAACAGACAAGTTGCTGTCCTTTTGTCCCTCAGTCCAGTTGTGCAGGATGCCACTTCACTGGCCCATGTTGGTATTATGATCATTGTGCTCTTCCCGGCTGAGGCAGATCAGCTGCCAGCCATTGGATGGCTGGTCACGGCGGCTCATGGCAGCTCATGCTGGCTGCCAGCCACTCACAGTAGCTCACGGCAGCCCACTGCAGCCTACGCCATTGCTGGCCACTCATGGCTGCCCAACTTCAGGTTGAGCTGTTGTTCACCATCTTAGCTGTAGAGGGCGCAGCGTCACTGGCCCATGTGGGAACTGAACTGGTGGCCCTGCTGCTCAGAGCTTGCGCTCCCAAGCCAACTCTTAACCAACTGAGTCACTCGGCTGGCCCTGCCTACACTTCTTTAAAGGGCTCTTCTGAAGGTCTGAGGGCGCCTGTTGTGTTGCTCCTGCTGATAGGCAGAGCAGCCCATTATACAGGCCTCCATGCCTTGGATAAGCGTGTGGAGGGGGAAGAAGAGTATCTAAAGAGCACTTTAGTTGAAATATGACTAAAAACAGGCTTCTCTCCTCTGGCATGGGGTGGTGTGGTTAGCTAAGAAGATATGTAAGAGAAGTAAACTGCTTGAGGACAAGAGAATAATCTGTCCCAGGCAAGGATAATATGTTTTGCTTCCTTTGGAAAAATCCATGGAAATACCACTTAACCTCATTCTTAGACTGAATTAGGCACAGGATGTATTGGGCCCTTTATTTCATCTCTATTTAGACTACAGAGCCTAATTAATCACCAACCACTGCTGTTATGTGAGCAATTTATAACTGGATCATTAAAGTTTAGAATAGATTATAAAACGAGATCGGTATTTATGACTTGTCAACTTTGCGCCACGATTATTATTTTGCTTTGCAGAATGTGTTAGGAGATACCCAGGTCGCAGGTGACCGGTGACCTTCATTATTATCAGTTATATTATTCCTTCCATTTCTTTATAAGGAAAAAGTATATGAAATCTGGAAAATGATCAACAAAGGCTTGCATATCAGCTATTGATTCAGAGCCTCACAATGTGGTCAAATATCCTATACAGGTTTGCATTTTAGGCTCATTTTAAGCCATATAGTTGCTGTACTTCCAGAAAAGTAATTTATGGATAATAAAAGTTTCTTTAAAGCTAGGTAAGTCTGAACTTACCTTAGTGAGTGATATTAATCACGTCTATGGATTTAATGACTACATATCCTAATGATTCCCAAATCTCTATGTCCAGCCTAGCTTTTGCTTTTGGGCTCTAGATCCATATATCCAATTACCCACTTGGAGCTTCCACTGAACTTTTCTCAGGCTCCTAAATGAACCCAGCTATTCCTTCTATATTCCTACCTTTGACTTTTTTTAACCTCGTATAATCCTGCTAAACAATGGCACTTCCATCCACACAGCAGCCAAGCCAGGTAGTGTGTGACTTCTTCCCTCACCAAGCCCCAGTGAGTCCCATCCTAAGATCTTTAGAAACACCTATCTCTTTTCATCACCAATGCCTCTACCTGAATTCTGGCTACCATCGTCTTTCACTTGTAAACGTTAACTTGTTTCCCTATTCAAATCTCGCTTGCCTCAGACTACCTTCCTAAAGCACGGATCCTTTGCCACTTAACTGAAGAGAGTGGCATAACTCAGTATTTACACTGCCCTGTGTTATATCTCTAAGTATGCTACTCTCTCTGCTTAGAAAGTTCTCTCCCCACTTTAGCTGTCCTTTGGATTTTGTCTTAGAAGTCACTTTTCTCAGGATTCCTTCCCTGATCCCCCCAAAAAGGGTTTGAACACTCTTTCATATGCTCTCATAACATTCTAGGCTTACTCCAAATGAACTACTTCAAGTCCACTGTAACAACCTGTTTATTCTCAGCTCCACTCAAGGAAGCAGACCATCTTTTTCTACATTTTATCTTCAGAACTTAGTACAGTGCTTGGTATAATCACTAACCAACAAGTATTCAGAGTCCTCACTATATCCAGGCACTCCTTTAAGCACTTAGAATGTATTATATTAGTGAATGCCACCGACCAAGATTCCCTGCCCTCATGGAACTTATATTTGTTCTAATAGGGCAGGCACATAATCAACATAACAAAAAAGTAAATTATACACAATATGTTAAATGTTGGAAACAAGAAAGAGGAAAGAGTAGAGCAGGTAACAAAGCCTGGGAATGCTGTGTTAGGGGTATGCAGCAGGTCGTAGTATAAATAGGGCAGTCAGGCAGGGTAGGCTTCATTGACAAGATGAAATTTGAGCTAAGATTTGAAACAGGTGAAGGATTTAGTCAACGACTGCTTGGGGACAGAGCGTTCCAGGCAGAGGAAACAGCCGAACAAAGATCATGACACACGTACATCCACGGTGTGGAAGGGCTGGCACGGCAGAATGGGGAGATGAGGTCAGAGAGGTCACAGGGCAGGGAACCCATCATGGAGGGCCTTGGAGGTCATTATAGGGATGATAAGGGACCTGAGATTCAGAAAACCAGTATCTTCTCATTCATTTTAAAAGGATCCAGGCCAGGGTGGTAGGAACAGAGGAGGAAAAAGCGGGTATATTTTGGATATATTTTGGATGTGGATCCACAGTACATGCTAATGGGCTGTACATTGCGTATAAGACAGGGAGTCAAGGACGACTCCAGGTGTTTGCCCTGAGCAGCTGTAAGGACAGGAAGTGTCATCATCTGAGATCAGGACAGCTGTGGGGAGAACAGGCTTGGCAGGGGGAGGAGAGATAGGATCAGTGGTTCAGTTCTAGACATATTAGGTTTGAGTTGTTTATTAGATATCCATGTGCTATTGTCAATTAGGCAACTGGAGCTATACATAAGGGAGATCATGAGAGGTCTAGGCTAGAGATAAATTTAGGACTTCTCAGCATATACTGGGTAGCATTTAGAACTAAGGGACTGGATGAAATCACCTAGGGAGTGAACATAGACAGGGATGGTAAACAGAAACAAGGATTGAGTCCTAGAGCCCTCCAAAATTAAAAAGTTGGGGAGAAGAGGGAGACACTTTGAAAAATAAATTGAGAAGGAATAATTAGTAACATAGGAAGAAGACCAAAAAAGTTTGGAGTCCTGAAAGCCAAGTAAAAAAAGTTTATGAAAGGAAAAACATACACCTGAAACTAATATAATATTGTATGTCAATTATACCTCAATAGAAGAAAATAAATATAACAAAAAACAAGTAATTTTCAGTTTCAGCGAATCTGGTTCTTCAATCCAACCATCAAAATAGTGAGTTAGAAACCCTCACCCAATCCAAGGAACCAGGTGTTTGTGAATGAGGGGAAACTGGGTTCACCTAACACAGAGAACTGCAATCCAATCACAGACACCAGGACTCTTACTGTGCCCTAATGTGACCTAGTTAGCCAAGTAGTAGCAGCGTGCAGCATAAAGGAAAAGATGGAGATTATTTGGGGGAATACTGGCCCCTTGCTATGGAAGATTGCAACCTTTACAACCCCAGTTACTCCCTTATTCATGTATGTTTTAATTCCATATTAAACCCCTATTCCTATTTAAAAAAAAAAAAAGAAAAAGAAAAAGGAAATAGAGTAATCAGTTGTGCTGAATCCTGAGATATCAAGTCAAATGTCAACTAAGGACTGACTCTCAGCATAGTGGAGGTCACTGGTGGTCTGACGAGAACAGTTTAGCAGTATGTTGGGGGCAAAGGTGTGACTGGAAGGGATTTAAGAGAAGGAAAGAAGAGAAGAATTGGGACAGCAGGAGAGCCAATTCTTGAGTAATTTTGCTGTAAAGAGGAACAGAGATATGTGGCAGTACCTGGCAGGAGTAGTGGGAAAAATGATTTCTTTAAGATGAGAGACAATGTTTACATATTGATGAGAATAATCTAGGAAGATTCCAACAAAACATCGTTATTATAGGACACAAAAGCAAAGAACTGCTAATGTGATCGTCTCAAGCAGGCAGAAGGGGACATGTATAAGTGAGACTATTAGCTGTAGGTAAGAGCCTGGCAATTAAGTAAGGGCCTTGCTAAATATTTGTTGACAGTTTAATATTAAGATAAAAAAGATGGTAACGTTAAACCAAAGTTAATAAATACAACTCTGGTAGACTAGATATGCAAAATTCAGAAGCTTGTTTGTTAGATGGACTTTTCCTGTTTCTTGTTCTCATTCCCTTTGCCACAAAGTACTATTCAATCTAATTTCAGCTCTCCTCTCTGACCGATAAAAAACATCCAAGTTTACTTCAAATATGGATGACTGAAAGATAAAAGCTTCTAGTAAGATATAGGTCAAGGAAAGAGAATATGGAACCTACTTACCGTTTTCATCTACTGCAAGCACACTTGCTCCTTTCCCCAAAAGTTCCTGAACCACCATTGTTAGCCCATTTCGGGCAGCAACATGCAGAGGTCTGGGGGAAAAAAAGTATACATGTACACGTCTATATGTGCATGCCCATACAGTGCATGTGCACACAAACACACACACTACAAACCTGAGGCACCTGGTCCTGACAGCAGTACAGACGGAAGTGGGAGGACAGCAGAAGCAGTGTTTGGGCACTGTCAAACCTCGTCAATGTGCCTAAGTTCAGCACGGGGCCACATTAGCAAGTTCCCACCTTCACTAAACCCTTTTGTTGTTAGTTTCCTCCTAAGACTCAATATTTAAAAAGATTTTACCAACTAAACTACATTCTTAAGTTTTAAGAAATGAGGTTGGCAAACAGGTGTAAAAAAACATGTAATAAAAACCATATATTGCAAAAGTGCAAATTCCAACAGACTTTGAAAACAGTTTACAGATTCCATGACTAATTTTTGGACCCTCAAGAGATCTGATTGATATGTGAATGGTAACCAGTATTATACGGTTTTTCTTTTTACTAAATCTTAGAGTAGAACAGTAAAAGGCCACTGGGAGAGGACGATGGAAGATGAGGATCCAAGATCTAAGTAGTCACGTATTGGCTGGCTGCTCAGATTAACAACTTGATTCTTTCCGAAATCTCTTTAGCTTACAGACACATATAAAGCCTTTCACCTCATTTATTGCTAGTGTCACATACACTATTATTCCTGTTGGTTTCCAAAAAACACACAGAATAGTATTACTTTCCTTCATAAAATTGGATTGAGAAAAAACACATTATTTTCAATAATAACGTTTCAGGTTCAAAAGCTTTTTTTAGTAATATGCCTTTCAATTGTGATGATTTTAGAAATGAATTTTGTCTATTATAAAACTGTGACTGATTCCAATGGTCCCATGTTAGAAAAAACCCCATTGATCATTTTTATAATTACAGGTCATAAGGTTTACCCTAGATAAAGTACTTACGTTTGCAAGGCTGCATTGGTTGCATTGATGAGGTTTCTATCTGTTATCTTTTCCAGTATTAACAAGGCACTAGTTTCATGACCCTAAAATTACGGAAAATAACTTAAAAACTTGGGTACCATTACAGATAAATTTATACACTCAATACACCCCCATCCTAGTCCACATAATAATATGTATATCACCATATATATGCCATGAATTTTCTTGGCTAATGCCTTAAATATTTGTCCAAATATGTATTGGTGGAATGAGTTTAGGAGAAGACCATAAGAATATTTAAGATTAGAGAAATTAAAGAAAGACAATACAGTAAAACCTTGGATTGTGAGTAACTTGGTTTGTGAGTGTTCCACAAGACGAGCAAACATTTCTAATACATTTTAACTTGGTAAACGAGCAATGTTTTGCAATACAAGTAGCTTGTTTCTGGAACGAATTATGCTCACAAACCAAGGTATTAATTACTGTAATTATGTTTAGGCTGTGCCCCCAAACTCACTTGGCTTTCTGGAGACTTTCATACGCCTAACAACACATTCAGTACTTTTTTATAAGAAGTCTGATGCCAGTGATCATTAGAGGTTTGGTCCCTGGTTCTGTTCATTTTAGTGACTTGGAAAAACTTGAAATGCCACTGTTGACATTAACAATGAAAAGTATCCTTAAAAGGTGTACATACCTTGCTGCAAGCCAAGTGGAGGGCGGTGTTTTTACTGTTATCTTGTAAAGTCAGATCTGCACTAGCACTGCTAACCAGCATCTCTGGGAGGAAAAATTGCATCAATTCTTATGTTTATGAACATGTATCTTAGATTACCAATAACTCATTGTAGAGAAATAAATACAAAGCAAAAATACACCTCTAGCAAAATCTTAAGTGGAAGACAAATATTGTAACATAAAACATACATACTATATTGTCTTACTGCTGTGTTAGCCAAAGACACTAATGGCAGCACTAACGTTTATTTTGTGAGTGGTTACTAAATTTCAAACACTGTTTTAATTGCTCTGGGTTTGTAATAATTTATTTAACCATAATAATTTATTTAACCGTCACAACAACCTACAAAGTAGGTCCTGTTATTTTTCTCACTTTACAAATAAAACACTGAGGCATAAGGTCACTTAGCTGGTAGAGCCAGGATTCACCTGCAGTCATTCTGACTCCAGAGCCAGTGCTTAGAACCACTGCCTTACACTGCCTGGCTGAGGTACTAGTCAGTCAGTAAGGGCACATGGAAACTCGGGCCCTACATGAACATGTGGGTTGTAAGCAGGTAAGAGGTTTTAAATCTCAGGAATGGTGGGAAAACTAGTGGAAAATTCAGTGAATTATAATCAGAAGGCTTGGGATCTACACTCTACAGAAGCAACATATATGTATGTGTGTGTGCGTGTGTGTGTGTGTATGTGTATATAATACTTAGAATAAAAGCCTGAGTCAGTTTTTTTACCAACTGTATTTGTTTGTCCGTTTTCTGCAGCCATCATGAGGGGTGTTTTCCCAGAAGAGTCCACAGAATTGACTTGAGCATTATGGCTGAGCAGCAGCTGTAAACACTCTACATGGTCTGTAAAGGCGGCTGCATGGAGAGGAGTTCTGCAGTACAGAAATGGAAAGACTTGATGAAATCTATATGTCATATACTCTAAAAAAAGTTTCCTTAATTTGTGACAAGTAATTTTCAAGGGTTTACAATTAGGCTATAAAACACATTGCCTAGATACAAACAGGCTTAATGGAGCTTACAGATTTCAGCCACAAAAATTTGTATTTTTGATAATGTAAAGGCCCTTAATAAAACTATTATAAATAAGGATACATTATAAAATTACTAAAACATATCATTAAAGGAAATTTTGAAATAAATAAATCCTGACCCAAATACAACCATCTATTACAACTACTGAACTCTCTTCCTGCTTTTATTTCTATGTAGAAAAATGTTAACTTTATTAAAAATAACTGTTGGGTAACAAACAAGCCTCTTAAAAAAAGGGGGGAAATATTTACATTTTACAAATTTTAAAATGAGGAAGGCTGGCTAAAAATCATAATAGAAACATCTTTTATAATGAAAACATAATTAAGATTTTATAGCAATTTATATTTGCAAATATAAAAATCAATTTTTAATTAATAATGGGTTCTCTGTCCATTTTTCCACATTAATTAAGTAGTTAAAATTTTTTTTCCTACTGAGAATATTTCCTGCATTGTTGAATCCCTACCTTCCTTTTGAATCTGTGGCGTTCACGATGCTGGCACCTAATGTATCAATTAACATCTCAGCAGCACCTTCGTTGTCATTTATCCTGTGTAGGGTAACAAGGTGATCACTCTCTCAGCAGTGGAGTATTTCTTAGATAGTCAAACAAAATCTGATTCATTCTGCCTTTACTTACACAGCACAATGCAATGGGCTGAAAGCATTTCCGTCCATTTTCTGGAAAACTTCCTGTTCTAAAAGAAGCTCTACACATGTCTCGTGACCTAAATAAGTAAATGAGAATCAGCTATTAAGACCCAAAAAACCAAAAAATACTGAAGTGCCCATATACACCCACATATCCCTACACAAATAAGAAAAAGCTTTACATGGATTAAAAATAACCAGTTCATTGAACCCATTAAACATCACATTTTTAGGAGCTTTTGAATCCAAAGTACAACCTCAAGACCTGAAGTACAGTAGCTCCGTATAATAGTTTTAGTGAAGTTTATTACTTACACAGCAAATATTTAGTTAGTGGGAAAAAATTAATCTCATTATTCTTTCCCATGGTGACCAGTTAAGAGTTATTTTTTCATTATTTTTTAAAATGTCATATTTATATGGCATAGTATAACTTTTAAAATAATATATATTTATATAGTGTAATTAACTTCAAAATTTAAATATTTTCTGATTATAGTAATGAGTTAATGGTAAAATATCAAATATTATAGAGGTGTTTAGAGGGAGGAAGTATATGTCATTGTCCCCACCCACATTCTCCCAGTTCCACCCTCTAGACTATAACCTATTATCTTTACAGTTCCAGAAAATTTCTAGGCATATATACCCGCGTGTACACAGACATAGTTCCTTTTCAAAATTTTTACACAAATGAGATGTTCAGTTCTGCAACTTGTTTTTTTACTTAATAAACTGTGTACATATAGCCTTCCATAATAACATATACAGAAATCTTATTCTTGAATGTTTGAAAGAACTTCACAGTATCAAAGTGTATCATAAATGATTTCATCTCTAATTAAGGCTATCAAGATGATTGCTAGTTTGTTTTACTTTGGGATATTATCAACAATGTTTTTTTTTTTTTTTTTTAAATACTGGAATGTTTCATTACAAGTATTTTTATAGAACAGTTTCCTAGAAATGATATTGCTGACTTGTATATTGATTACTGGTAGTTTTTAGGCCCATAGTTTTCAATAGCAACTTTGAAAACAGGGAAAACCCAAACCTCAGGTTTTCTTAACCTAATTTACCATAGTTTTACTAAAAATACCCCAACTGCTGTACTAGTTGCTACAAATAAAATGTTGCTTGTTTTATTTTATTAGTCATTTGTGATCTGCTTTAGGAATAAATTCAATTCTTACATAGCCTCTTTATTTCCTTGGCTTAATATTTGGCTAAAAAAGTAATGCTATATTCCTGTTTTAGAAATTACTCAAATAATAGCTTAACTTAATATTTAGCCTATAATCATTTTTAGCAGGAAAAGAAAGTTTTAGGAAAACTTTAATTGTGTTCCATCTTTTGTCAGTTCTTTTCTCTAATCAAGTGGTTCTCAACTGGAGCAATTTTGCCCCTCAGAAGACATCTGGCCATGTTTGGAGACATTTTTGCTTATCATAGCTGGGTATAGGGTGGGGGAGTGCTACTAGCACCTAGCGGTAGAAGCCATGGATGCTGCTTAAACATCTTACAATACACATGACAGTCCCTCACAACAAAGAATTATGTGACCCAAAATGTCAAGAATTCTTTACTTTAATTCTCTTTCTCCAAATGTTAACTCATTACCAAAAGTAACCATGGAAAGTTGTCCAGCACTGACTTTAGAATCTCTTATTTTCCAGGTATAGCAGTTCTCAAGGTGTGGTTTGGGTAACTCTGGGATGATATCACAAAGCTAGTCTTTTCTTAAACTAGCCATTAAAGAAATTTGCCACTCTCCTCACTAAAAATTTTTTTCTTTTGTAAAATAGTTATTTTTCATAAAAAGGTTATTCTTATTAACATGTAATGGATTAGTACTTTAAAATAAATTATTAAATATCCTTACATTTCTCAGTTCTAATTTATAATACAGTAAATATTAATAGTGATAAACGCCCAGGTCTTGAGAACAAAAGGTTTGAGAATCACTGAGTATAATACAGGCTGCAAAAAGGAAGTCCTAGGACTCCTGATTACTTCCAGCAATCATTATTGGGTCATATCAAGCTGAAAAACTAATAACCTGTGTCCTAGTTTACAAAAAAATAAAACTGGTCTTCTCTTCATATTTCAGAGGGATATACCGAGGATGTGTAGAGCTTCATAAAAATTGATAATTTGTTTAAAAGAACATATGAGATAAAATGCAAGTACTCTTAACTTGTGTGACTGAATGACTACATAAACTAAAAACCTGAACTTTAAAGTTTAGTATGTATAACCAGTTCCTTTCTAAAACTTTGCCATCATTCCATTTTAATTTTGAGAGGTTATTTTCTGTGGTTATTTTCTGTTCTGTTGGAGGGCTTCCAATTTTCTTTTCAGCTGTACACTAATTACTAGTCAAAGTAAAACCATCTTCCATGGTCTACTTTCAGAATGCCAAATTATAAAATAGGCTTTTGGCTATAAATATAGCATTAATTTTAGACTGTATAGTTTCTTACTGCATACAGTGAACACACATCTAATGACTTCCAGCTCAATTCAGAATCATTGCAATTTTGCTAGTCTGGAAATTAGACACATCTGTTATGATCTTTAAATGGCAACCAGGCATGTAGTTCATGCAAAATTTTTCTCTTTTGTATATAACATGCTTACAGAGTCTAAATCCAGTAGTGAGGGAATAGAAACTTACTTCAAGGAAACCGTGTTCTGCATAAAGACCTTATAAAAAATGTTATAACAGGTCCGGACAAGTGGCGCGATGGTTAAGAACTGGCTTGGGACACCAGAGGACCCCGGTTCGGATCCCACATATGAGGGCCTGTGACACTGTCCTCCACAGCTAAGATGCTGAACAACAGATCAACCTGGAGATAGACTGCCGTGAGTCGCCGGCGATGGCCGCAGGCTGCAGCCCCTGTGGCAGTGGGTTGCCATGGGCTACCGTGTGTAGCCAGCAGCCACAGTGAGCGGCTATCCAGAAGCCTGCGACTGATCTGCCTCACCCGGGAAGAGCGCAATGATGGTGCCAACTTGGACCAGTGAAGCAACGTCCTCCACAACTAGACTGAAGAACAAAACAACAGCAACTTGTCTGTTCCCCTTCCCCCAATTCCCCAGCATTGTTCCCACCCCCCCAATTCCCCAATAAAAATCTTAAAAAGAAAAAAAGAAAAAGTTATAACAGACAGCAACTCTGCAAAGGACAGTTACAGCAGTGTAGTTAACAACTAAATGCTCGAACTGAGGAAAAATATCTTACTGTGTGATTCTTCCAATGGGTAATTCTCTCACTGGTATATTAAAAAAAAATTCAAGCAATAAAAGTCTGCTCCAAAACAGTTTTATTTCACTGACTTCTTAAATAAACAAAATTCACATATGTGAATGTTTTCTCACTATTATTATGCTTTTGGTTTTCCTTATAGTTATAAAATGTCAAGCTACATTATAAAAACAAATAGAATTTAATGACAAAATATAGCATCTTCTTTGACTTAGGACTGATCTTTGGCCACGTCACTATACTCATTAAATACCAACTTTAATGCGTGGAAGGGAAAAAGAGAAGTTGAAATCCAAAGGTTTTATAGTTCTCAAGACCGTTCTGGCTTCTGGCTAAGGATCTGAGGCAGTAAAACATGAAACTAAACTAACATTTTGAATTAACTATTTAAGTTTTTTATGGTGCCATCAGTACTCAGAATTGAAGGATGACTAATAGTAACCACAGGACAATCCTCGGAAAGAGACCAAACTTTCTCACAGCAAAAGAATAGAACTCTCACACAAGAATATGAAAATCAAAGTATTATATCAAGAACACATATGAGGGCCGGCTGAGTGGCGCGATGGTTAAGAACTGGCTTGGGACGCCAGAGGGTCCCAGTTCGGATCCCACATATGAGGGCCTGTGACACTGCCCTCCACAGCTAAGATGCTGAACAACAGCTCAACCTGGAGATGGGCTACCCTGAGTCGCCGGTGACGGTATAGGCTGCAGCCCCTGTGGCAGTGGGTTGCCATGGGCTGCCTTATGTAGCCAGCAGCCAGCGTGAGCGGCCAGCAGCCACAGTGAGCAGCCGTCCAAAAGCCGGCGACTGATCTGTCTCACCAGGGAAAAGCGCAATGATGGTGCCAACTTGGGCCAGTGAAGCAACGTCCTCCACAGCTAGATTGAAGAACAAAACTACAGCAACTTGTCTGTTCCCTTTCCCCCAATTCCCCAGCACTCTTCCCATCCGAATTCCCCAATAAAAATCTTAAAAAAAAAAAATAAAGAAAACACACAAGAAAACACTTAAACTAATTTTGCAAGATTCAGATTTTTCCTCTTCCCTCATAAATCAACATTGTTTGTGAAAATGGCTCTCAGTGAAACAACAATGAAACAGTATATTACAGAAAGATAGAAACCTCAACTTCTGGTATGGCAGTCAGCTGAATTTTAGAACAGATACTATAACTTATTTTTTTAAGCAAGTGGATGTCTATATAAAGAGACAACTTACATTTTCTCTACCTTTTGAGGGAAGAGTTGGTAGAATTGTGAACTAGTTTTGTAGATATACTATCACAACTAACCTTAATCTAAATGCTACCCAGAAATTCAAAAAAAATCAAAAACCTCTCATGTTCCTGCTAAAGCCCTAAGCCTAAAATTTGACAGGGTTGATGTTTATATTGTACATAATGTTTTCTAAGATGATCAAATCTGTGGCTTTACACAAGGAAAAAAAATTAATACCACTCAATATGCTTCAATACCTTAATTATTTTCATTAGTGAAATTCATAAGCCAAACTCAATTTGAAGCATCAATACCTTAAAAATAGCTTTATACTTCTCTAAGAACCTTTAAGAGCCCACCTATAAAAGGACTAACTGACTCTGAGCCTTTGGGAAGCTCAAAATAAGTCTGTTCAAAGTGAACTTAAACATGAAAGTTTCTAAGTTTCTGAAGTTTCTATATACTTCTACGGTCTGCTAGGATTTTACTCCCTTAAAATGTTGAGCATACATGTTACTATTGATATAAGGATCTTATCTTGCAATGTGCTCAGAAAACATACACAGATTTCAGTCTAGAATGTGATGCATTTTCATTGTTTCTCCTACCTTTGTCATTTTCTCCCCTAAAACTGCATTTAGAAAATAAAAGAACACAATCAAAGTACAAACATACTATATAGAAGACATTGGAAATAATATAAAAGTAACTTAAAATGCAAAATACTTGCTGAAGCAAAGGTCTAAGAAAAATTTCAAACTTAGTAATAGCTTATCTCAAAACATCTTTAACAACTAGTGTCTTGGCTTTAGCACGACAAGGAACAGGAGTAAGCTAGGACTACATAGATTATTCCTAGGTTTCCTATTAATTTTAAACTTTAAGTTTGCCTTATAAATATGTCATTGTCACCTTTATCACAATGTATTATAGTTAGTTGTCTCCGCTTGGTACATAGTAGGCATTTAATGTAAGTTTGTATCTGTATACTCAACCGTTGTAGCAAGCCCAGTGAAGTGCTGTATATCCATGATTGTCTGCTATGGCTGGATTTGCATCCACAGATGCTGCTGACTGCAGAAGGGCTCCAAGAACACCAATGTGTCCACAGGCAGCTGACAAGTGTATAGGTGTCCGGCCCCTGCTATCCCGAAATAAGCACTTAGCACCATGTTGAAGTAATGCATCTACACATTCTTCATGACCTGTAACTGCCTGAAAGAAAAATTATTTGCATGTAAGTGAATATATTATGTTGGGCACTACATAACCAAAATATAGCTAATTCAAAAATTTTAAAGTCCACATTCCCATATCCTTTTGCCAAACAAGGCACTTAGCATGTTTTTGAGTAATTCAGTATTTTTATGGGAAGTGACTTAAAGATTCAGTTAAAGCAGCCACTTTGTCAAAATATAAGTAGTATGAAAAAAAGGAAGAGGAACTTATAATTCAGTGAAAATGACATTTCAAAAGTGAAAAAGTTGAGACAAAAATGTTTAAGAAAACAGTTCTGATAATCTAAAAAAGTAAAATTGACATTATTCAAGGTTTTAGGGTTTAAAAATATCCGCAATATTATTGTTCTTGGATTAAGCTGTGCTTTGTAGTTGTTTAAAATTGGCGTTCAAAAACTAAGATACTGAAAGAAATAGTAAAGATTACTTGGTAGAAATTTAATGAAGGAAAATAAGCACAGCCTAATTGTTTTAGGTAAAATGAGGTCCTAAGAACTTTTTGAAAAGGAAACCGGAGCATTTTCGCTTACCCCTCTGTGCAGTGCTGTCCTTCCCCATTTATCTTTGGCATCTACGTTTGCTCCTTTGTTCAGCAGCGAGTAAACACAGTCTGTGTGCCCGTTAAGAACAGACAGCATCAGAGGAGTCCTGAGCAACAACAGAACAGGTTCAATGTTACCACTTAGGACCCCACTCCATGAAAATCATTCACCAGTGTGCTGGCCTGTTTTCTAAACATGCCTTTCTGTGATGCAACATTAAAGTACACTTAAATTAAAAAACTGTATTTGATGTTACTCAGTTATATAACATGAGAGACTTACTGAAATAGGGGCAAAAGTATAAAGATTAACAAACATCCTAAAAATAATTTTGCAATTATTAAAACTTACTGTCCATTTCCATCTTGAATATCTACGGCATTCTGTGGTTCTGCATTTCCTATTAGTAGTCGTAAGCATTCTGAATGACCATTTGTGGCTGTAAAGTGACGATTAAACATTTCAGTAATATATACAATAAAATAGGAAATGTCCATGTTAGGGTACATTTTCTAGATATATTTTTGGGATAGTTAAAAGGCAAGAAAGAAAAATAGTTATAGATACAAAGAAGGTTTCTATTGCCCTTGTTGACCAAACCAAATAGCTGTAAATTCTTCGTGGTAAATCACTGCCACAGCCATGCCTCATCATCTGCCCTGCTAATAAAATGTTCATTTTATTTGGCGCTCTTGTGGTGGCAATGTGGTCAGGGAAGGTGGTCTGCCTCCAGCCAAGGGACGAACTCATGACTAGACCATGTCAATCACAACAACTCCAATCTCCTCTGCCCGTGACTGGCCTCAAGATGAGCACTGGCCCAGTTTTGACCACTGAGATGTTAAGAAGTCTGGAGGGCTTCTGGGAAATATTTTTATCTCTGATAATGAAAAGTCTTCCTTCTTTCCTGATTTTAAATGTAATCCTGTAAAGAAGCAGCATCCATTCTGCAACATGAGTGCAAAGGCAAGGGAATATAGCATCTGTCAGAGCACTGACACCACTGCTGAATCAACCACCCCTGGAACTGACTCCATCTCTGGACATTTAATGTGACTTAAGCCCCCTTTAAGTTGTGTACTATAGTTCCAATTCACTTCTAGAAAAGAAATCTCAATTTCCTTTTCATGATTTATGAGTAAGATGCTCCATAGCATATCTCCAAATTTGAAAGGCATCTATAGAGCCAAGGCTTGCACTTATTGAGTAGGCAGGCGCTAAAAGTAATCGGTAGCTTTTAAATGGCTAAGACTTGCAGAGTATATGGCACTGGTCAGCTCCTTCGGAGGACTGGCGAGTGTCTTGGGTCAATATTTATCTAAGAGTGCAAACACTCCACGAGAGCTTTAAATTAACTCTGCAAATGATCTGTACTTGAACATTTTCACGTTGCAGGATGATATATAACCTCATTCTTTTTCACAATAGAAAATGATAGTATTTTGACCTCTTACTCTTACAATATAGCAGTTTATATTCATATAATTATTAGGAGCTTTAATCCATTATTAAAATTGTCTTTGAGCCCTGCCTGAATATCTTTCTGAAGTCTCTGAAAGGCTGCTCTGGAGCAGCAGTGGGTACTACCTACAGTCTTCTAAAATGCAAGTTTCCTAAAGAACTAGAAGCAAAGTCCAAGTCCTATATTCAAAGGTGTCCTTAAGGATCACTATAAAAACAGACTAAGTGAAATGAATCTAATCATGTAAGGGTGGCCTACTGGGGATGAGAGAAATACTTGGCTAGGACTTCTGCAAGTGTACCAGTCTTGGTTATTTAAAATGAATACTGCCTTGCAGTAATTCATGCAGAGAGTTTGAATCCGCATCTGCTGGGTATACACAGAGGGCACCAAGTCATCACAATGGCACGGTTACATATTTTACGTTTCCACACATCTGCAACATCATAAAATCATATGGAGCAGTTCTTGCATAAAGTAAGTGTTTTATAACTCCTGCTTAAAAAAATGTTTAATACAGTACCCTAGTACAATAAGACAAAATGTTCATTAGTTATTAAGTTAAAGCACACACTTATCTAAAAAAATTCCCATTACAAAGAAGTAAAAAATATTGCATTGTTTTGTTGATGAAGTACTTCAGAAGTCAGACCTACATAAATCCAGTTTCTAAGGTAGATCATGATTTTACTATTTAGAACATGGTAGGAAGAAAGAGACAGAAAGACAAAGCAGA
The DNA here is from genome assembly GCF_001890085.2 of Hipposideros armiger. Classification (NCBI taxonomy): domain Eukaryota; kingdom Metazoa; phylum Chordata; class Mammalia; order Chiroptera; family Hipposideridae; genus Hipposideros; species Hipposideros armiger. Next base: position 861,545 of record NW_017731836.1, on the reverse strand, counting down.
AAAGTCAAACTGAAAAAGAAAAAAAATTGAAAAAGAGTATTAGATGGAAAGTGGCAAATAAAATCATGCATATTATTTGACATACCTGCTGCATGTATAGGCGTTCTCTTCAAAATGTAATCTTTTACTAAAATTGAGGCTCCCTGGTTAATGAGTACATCCACACATTCAACATGGCCCTTGAATGCTGCAAGATCTAAGGGTGTTCTTCCACTACTATTTCTCACATCAAGATCTAACAAAGACTGTACTAACACTTCCAGTGCTTGATGGTGACCATGATAGGCCTAGGAATAAATAAAAATATAAATTAAAAATTATGTATCTAGACTGACTTCTCAGATACTTTAGGGAACATAAAGGAATTAAGCAAATTTGTCTTCACGTCATATTTGAGATAATCCAAAATTTCTATATTGAGAATTCAGAATGTTAACTATAGATTTCTAAAATAATGAAATAGTAGACTACGGTGTTAAGGAATGGGTATTCTATAAATAATAAAAATTCAAATGATATGTGATCTTTTCACGAGTATACCATGACTAGTTCATGGCAGACATGGCAGATATGTGACATGGATTCAATTAAACCTTTCATTCTAAGTCTATGATTCCAAAGCCTGTGTTTTTAATCACAGTTCAGTAATCCACTTAACTCCCTGATAACATTTTACTATACTTTAATTATAGAGATAGCCAGCAACTGAAGTTAAGCTAGTACTTGAGAGTCTTCTGATTTTGCAAATTAAAATGACTACCTCATAATATGCCCCATAATATGCCATATCTCAAAAGTAAACATTTCTTTGAGCACAAAAATACTTAAACTAAGCCTTGCTTGAATAACTGCCATGTGCCAGGCATTGTCCTCATTGTACAGCAGAAGAAGATTTAAAAGATTTGTCAGACTAAAGCCTCCTTCTTTACACAGTTTGATAAAAGAGCTTTCCAGATAACTCATTACAAAAACAAACGTCAACTGAACATCTATTATTCTCATTGGACTAGATGCTGAACAGGACATAAAGCAATAACAAGACAGTTCTGGCAACAAAGGAATGTTCTCACTAGTTCACTCATACTGACAATTTGTAGCTGAGGGACTTTCACAAGTCATTTTATGATAACCATTCAGACCTACAGTTTAGCAGGCTGGTACATTATCACATGTGAACTTTTCATTGGGAATTGGAAAATGTAAAATTCTACCACACTTGAGCTAAATCTCACTTGCTCTTACTCTGAAAAAAGATACTTAGCTAGGAAAGGGCCCCCCACAGCATCAAAGGGTTGGAAAGCCATATCTTGCAGAAAAACGTCAAAGTATCAGCAAGAAATAAAGCTGTTCTAATCCTTACTGATCTTTTTGATGTTTCTGACTACGTACAAGCTTGACTACTGCAAAGATTAAAGTGACCAGAGATCACTGAACCCTACTGTCCTAGGATCACATCTAACTGTGTTCCTTAATACTAGGTCAGTGAAATTATGCTACTAAAAGAATGGACTTTGAGAAATACAGTATGTACAGAAGATAATATAGAAATAAGAGAAAAAATAAGGGTGACCAGGAGTCATGATGATTTGCCACAGAGGTCTTCCCCTCATGATGTCCTTGTGTAGGACTGAGGTGAGGAGCTTGTATGCCTAGTATGTGCAGAGACAGGAACCAAAATCAGTTTCCCTAAGCCTCAAATCAGTGAGTTTTCACTGCATCAAACTGTCCTGGATTGGAAGAGTTTGGAAACAAACAAACAAAGAAAATCACTTCAGGTAATTTCTGAAAACCTCCTACAAATAGATGCAAAATATAGAAGCAGAGGTATAATTGCATTTCATTGAGTCTAATTACTAAATTACAAAATTGTTTCCATTTCAGCTTAAAAACACCCTTCAGCCCACCCATGTTCACAGCAACACTATTCACAATAGCCATGAAGTAAAAAACTAGTAAAAAACAAACAAACAAAAAACCAAACGAACTATAGTTTTTGAGATAACATATTCCAAAACGTGGCAAAGTGCTTAGTCTGGCACCTAGGAAGTGCTCTAGAAATGATAGTGTTATTATTTTAAGAATGATGATGATGTAGTAAGAATTGCCTAGCCATCTGCTCAGACTTCATTTCTTGCCACCAGTAGTAAAATGGCTATTTTCTCCGTGCTGGCTTTGTACTTTCAGATGACTTATTTACTATGCAAGTCTGGGAGAGCAGATAGTATTTCCAAAGACCCAAAGGGGAAGGAAGCGGGAAGCGTCAGCATACCTTCTTAGTTATTTATACGAGAACATGGTAGGAAGTACTAGTGGGGTAAAGAGACAGACAGACAAAGCAGAAAAGTCAGTGTACATGTGTCAGTGCTAGAAAATATGCAAGGAGAATATTAAGATAAAAAATAATAGTATATGTGAGGAGAAAAAATTAAATGGTCACCGAACTTGTAGTGACCTACATTAACTTAAGTATATACCCCTATAAGCATTTTACTGTACTTAGGATCAGGTTACACAAATTGCTAGTGACAATATCCAAGTCTCCTGAATCTTAAGGCTGCCCCTCCCCCCCTACTGTAACATGCTTTGTTTCAGGAAGAAGTTCTTCCTTTAGCACAGAAGAAACTAGTGGGCTCTGCTTGAAATTTTCTAAGGTAATGTATTTCTATATTTGATTGAAAGAATTGTTACAGTCGCTCTTAATTTTCTCCTCTGAGTGACTGACATCATGGAGAAAAATTCAGAAGTGCCTTAAGCTAAAAGGGACACCAACAGATCATGTAGCCAAATCCTTGAGCATGAGCAACCGAAGGTCCAGTGAACACACATCTAGTTAGCACCACAAGATCACAAAGTAAGCAAAAAGTTATAGAAGTAACACAGAAATTATAGTTCTTATACTATGTGCTTGGCAAGTTAGAAGCCATTCCACTGTGGCAGTGCATTTTAAAATTTACATCACAGGTATATTCTCTCCCTTAGAGTAGGCCTTGGGGAAAGCCCAAAGAACACATATTTTTAAAAGAAAACAAAACAAAATATAAAAGTGCATTCAAGAATTCTTTGAAGTAAGGAAGTTTTAAAAATTTTAATTCCGTGACCATCATTACAAGGACCAAAAGCTCTGTGTACTAGTTTGAAGCAACACAAACAGAGACGAGATATTTTCAGAACGCCAGCCATCAAGGTGGCCGCGAAGGCAGTACTCACAGCCAAGTGCAAGGGGCTTACAGTTGCTCTATTGTCTGAGTCACTCAGCATGTCTGTTCCAGAGGTTTCCATTAACTGAGAAAGAAAAGCATTTTAAATGTCAGAAATGATACTTTCAGACATAGTATAGCAGTTATTCCTGCTCCCTTTCCTCCAAGTTAAAATCCATTTTAGAGTACACACTGATACTTGAATATGAATTTAAAAATGTCAGACCCTTATATTATGGAAACTAAACTCGGCAAGCTTCTAGGACAGATCATCCTGACAGTGTGGGAAAGGCCACAGACTCAAGAGTTTTGAGGGAGGGCTATAAACTAGGAGTTTGAGGGAAAAGCTATTAATTACTACCAGGAAAGAACCTCCCCTCCCCCATATACAAGATTTCTGTCACTGTCTTTGTTCCCAGGAATGTGCAAAACAGGCTTCAGCTCTAGCGAAAGCAAATAAATAATTATAATATTCTGAACAGTGAACAGCAGGGGGTAAAATGACGAATACTTACAACATCTAAAGGAGTTTCACTTGCAATCTGAAATGAAATTTAAAATTAACATATTTAGTTTAGGAAGTATTCACATATATACAAGAGACAGATGTCAACTACAGGTCTCTATTTACATAGGGCTTTGTTAAATTCCATTCTGAAACTGAGCTTTTTTGCCTCCAAACTTAAGTCTTTTAAATAAACAATTGTACAATGTACTAGACCACAAATCTATACTCATAGGTGTAAGGTTTTAAAGATGCCATAATAACCTAAGGAAATATTTGTTATTTCTGTAGCAGGGTTCTAAATGCTATATTAAATGTCAACCTTCTTTTCTTTCTTTTGAATTTTATTTCCCCTTGAAGGGAGGCAATGTGTATGTAATACGTAAAATTTATAAGGTGAATCTGAATAAAGAAAACTTTAACTTGAAGCATCTGTTTGTTACACACTTGAGACTCTTTTAATTTGTCCTTACTTTCCCTCTGGTTTGGCAAAATGGGGCGAATGGTATCTATATTCAAGAATGAGACTATAGCTGAAATAAAAGTTCCGTTGCAGAAGTAGAGTCTCCCTTATCAGGAGGGACTGCTAAAAGAGTGGGCCTTTCAGAACTCCTTGAATATATTGGGGGAGGCTTCTTCTCATAGGAACATTAATTTCTTATATTAAGACATGGTTACATTTCTTTAGAAGCTTCTGGAAAACATTTATTTAAAGGGGTAGAAGTAAATGCTACACAGATATGGAGTAATATAAGAGAAGGACATTAAGTAGCCCTCTCCACGGATTTAATTTTCTCCTTTCTTTTTGAAAAGCAAAAGGGAATAAGAGATATCTTACTGAGTCAACTATGAATTTGAGAGGTATATGGATTCTAAAAATGTTAAAAAACAATAGAATTTGTTTACTGATTCATTTATCCTCATTTTTATTAAATTACTAGAATATACTCCTACTATCCTTCCACAATTCCGGAATCTTACCAGCTGAAGACACAGACGGTGACCATAAGCAGCTGAGTAATGTACTGCATTGTAGCCTTGCTTGTCTCGGATCCCTGGATTTGCATCATTTCGTAGTAAGTATTCCAGGCACCTGTATAACAGTAACAACAGATTCAAAATTCTGAATCCTGCATTTTAACCAGTGACAAAAAGAGACTGCAAATAAACCTGACAGTTTTTCCTATAGCTGAGTAATGTAAATCATGAATATACCTATACTATATAGTCATTTAAATGACATTGGCTATAAGTTCCATAAAAACACAAACAAAATGTTAAGAGCATCTCCATGCAAAGAAACTGAATACCTCCAAAGTCTGTCAGCAAGCTTAGTATACTTGAGGGCTGTTTTTTATTTATAGTCACCATCTATGGGACCACCTACTTCATTCAAACAATGTCTGATAGGATTAAATCTTAGTGGTGGTGAGCATCCCAGGCTGGCAAATATTACTGTTCATTTATCTGGAACACATAGTGAGTATATCTCATTAGGAAGCTCAAAAAAGGATGCAAAAATATCTCACAAACCAAGGTCAGAATTCAGTCTTCTTGAATTAGAGGACTGGGAATAACATGTAAATAGTGTAAAAGTGATATGTAGGTAACAAGAAAGACTTCCCATGGGAGAAATACCTCATTCCTGTTTTATTAAAACATGAGAAAAATAATTTTAAAGAGTACTATAAGGTTCACAAGTTGTTATAATTTTAGTAAACTTTATTGTTACTGTAGCAAAAAAAAATACTAAATTAGAAATTAATAGATTTGTCTTTAGACCTAGTTTGAAACCAGTGATCTTCTCATTATTTTATCTTTATGGTGAAATGGGCTCTATTTATTCATTTGATAGATGGGGGTAGAAATCCAACTAAATAATCTAAATTCTATTAATGGTCAATCATAAGCCCATAATTATTCAGTGATAATTTGTTTAATATTGCAATATGCCTAACTACTACTAGGGGAAAAAATCTATATCCAAATACTTCTTGGTACAAATTCAAGTTTCTAAAAACATACTGAAGTTATATAAAAACAAATAAAAAGTAACTCTGAAGCAATGGAATTGCTTTTCAGTAACTCTATTGTGTGTGTGTGTGTGTAATTCTTTTCAATGCCAACCCTAATTTCTTTAATGCTGAATTGCTTAAACTCCTTTAAATCTTTTAGGATTTACTTACAGAATCTGTATTTATTACAATATCCTTAATGGTAGTAAATGTTCATTCTTTTAAGTGGGATTTTGATATTTATGTACAGCTAAAATTATTAGACAAATATAATTGGGTAAAAAACCAAACCACCCAAACCTGACTTTAAAGTAACAAGACTGGTGTTTTTTGGTGTTCATAAACTATACAGCTCTGGGGGCACTTGAGGAAGCGTTTCAGGCAGGGTATAAGCTGTTAGCATACAGTCTTCCTAGGTGCCCAACTCAGAAGTCAGTACTCACTGGGATGGAGAAAAGACCTGCTGGGTTTGAGGACAGTCTCATTGCTTTATAAGCACAAACATCTCACTCAATGGCATATCTTTTTATCTTTAATCAAGTTCTCTAGATGTGAGTGATAAAACAGGAATAGTTCTCCTTACTGAAACCTGAATACAAGACAGATCCTATCAGTGGAACAAACTATTTTAAGATAACTTGCTGATATATGAGTACTGAAAGATTTATTTAAGGAAAGCAAAACAAGTAGGCAAGTTCATGTTTACTTTCTAAAGTAGGAGAGCATGTCTCAAAGCATTATGTACAGTGACTAGTTCCAAGTATACAGCATCAAATGGTCTGAAATAATTTAACTGTTATACATGCACAGCTTTTATCAAATCACATGATTTCTTTAATTTTTTACATTCCCATTACTCAGATGATTGGTCTGTAACAACACAAAGACTAAGAGTTGATTTACAGTGATAAAATTCCTTCTACTGGCATGCCTTTCAGATTCTGTTAAGTAACATGAATTTTCATAACTACTTTGTGACATAAGCATTATCTGTAACAAATGAAAAAATTACTGATGCTCAGAAAAATTATATGACTTGTTCCAAATCTACTGATTAGAATATGGCCAAGCAAGGGCTAGACCTCAGGTCTTCTTTCTTCATCCACTGTTCTTTCCCTGCTGCCAACTGCTTTACAACAGGGGCTAATGAGTTAGAGTGATATTTTAAACCTGGGTGTTTATAAAATACTAAACCAAAAAATTACTTGACCTTGAAAATCCAGAGCTCACTTTTAATTTGCAAATAAGGTGAAGGGGAGAGAGTCTATTCTAATTTTTTCCCGATTGTAAGTTAACACATGCTCATTATATAAAACTCAGAAAATTAAGAAATGAAGATTTTCTACAATCTCTCTCCTTCCCCTAAAATAAACTATGTATGCAAATTCTGGAGAAGTATTTATGGTTAAATAGCTAAGTAATAAACTATATTTACTATTAATATATAGTTATCCTCATTTAATATGCTAGACAAATTAAGTATTCTCATCCCAATTAAGCACATAATTTAAATCAGAGTGCATTTCAAACTATTTCAATTTCTCCTACTCTTCTACCACCCATGAATTTTTAACACTTTGAGTTCTTGTGAAAGTTCAGATGGATTCAAATCCATGTGTCCCATGGGTAAGGACTACTCAGCCAAGGGCAGGGGGTGTGGCATTGTCACCAGAGGCTCTCCTTCCTCTACTCTCCCTCATCATGATGTACAATAGTGTCTGTTCTCACACACACACACAAAGGCATAAAAAAAAAAAAAAAAAAAGCCTTACAGGAAGATTACAATGTGTCAGGTACTATTCTAAACAATTCAGATATTCTATACCTCATAGGCCATATGAGACTATTATCCCCATTTCACAGAAAAAGATGGCACAGAGAGGTTAAGTAATTTGTCCAAGGTCCTACAAGTGGCAGAGCCAGTACCAACCCAATGTTGTCTTACATACACAGACAACATCAGTTTAACAAGACTGCTGAATATAAAGTCCTATACAAAAGTCAAATGTATTTCTCTCTATCGCAACAGAAATTTAAAGATAATTTATTCATTGATAAGAATATCAAACACTTAGGAACAAATCAAAGGATTATAAAACTTCTAAACAAAAAAACTATGATTCTACTTATATAAAGTTCAAAACAGACAAAAATAAATGCTATTAGAAGTCAAAATATGATCCAATTTTTGTGAAAAATGCCAACTATTACCATAAAAGTAGATACCAGTGAAATATATCATAAACACAATTATAAACAATTATATTAATATAGAAAAGGCATATACCAGGTCTTTAACTTTGATTTGACTATGAGGGACATATTCCAAAATATAAACAACTTTCCCTTGGGATGCTGACAGATTAGTAAACAATAATGAAAAAAACACACAAATCAACACACACACATTACTGAATAATAATAATTCGAAGCCATGGAGAATTTGTTTCTTTGTTTAGAAAATATTTCATTCTTACTTTGGCAAAGTATGAATTAATTATGTCAGAGCCTCTTATTATCCAACATATTCCTGAGAATTAAATCCTTGGAATTTAGAAAAATAAATCAGTGCTTTAGTGCTACTATTTAAGCCTCCAAAACAATCACGTATTGAAAGGATGGCTCTGGCATCCTAAAATGATTACTAGGGCTTATAGTTTCCAGAAGGTTCCCAGGGAATGAATCACTGAGTCAATAAAGGATGGCATTAGACAGACCTCTGGGATTCTGATACTTTAAAGATAAGAAATAGAGGCTCCAAGAAACAGTGCTACATTTTTTATACATGCGACCTCATTTAGTTTTCCTCACAATTCTAAGATGTAGGTTTCATTCTCATTTTACAGATCAAGAAGCTTTTTGCTTAGCAATTACTTGCTCAGGCTACAATATGGAGACCCCAATATTTAAATTGGGTCTTTCGGATTCCAAAGCTCATGTTATTCCTAGTATATCAGGCGGCTTGATAATAGATACTGAAAATTAAGTGTTTAAATAGCATAACTAGCCTATTGCTTAAAACAGTTTATATTAAGTGAGAAAACTAACCATTTAATTCACTTTAGTACTAGTACAATTCTATAGAAAAAGTATATTGGCTTAAAATAAAACCACAAATCCCAAACAGTGTGGGTTGAACCCTTATTCTTTTGTTTTTGTGTAAGAATTCAGGTTTAATGTAATTATCTAAGGGCAGATGGACCATAGGGTAGAGTGTGTGTGTCCTCTCTGAAATTTATGCAGATCATGCTGAGTGACACCCAATAGCCAGTCACCTGTGGGAATAGTGGCAAAGGACTATTGAGAGTTATAATAGTCATTTAGGTATAACCTATTTTAAAGCAATCTAGCAATAAAATCCTGAATTTACAAAATTTATGAATCAGAGGACAATGTACTTACCCAAGTTTACCAAAATAGTTTCTGATTTACAAACTGTTCAAGACAGACTTTCTTTAAACATACTTGAAATAATTTAACTTCTCCCAAAATCTATCTATATCTAACTATTCTGGTATATGAAAAATTATATAAAGTGATATATTCCTATAAACAGAAAATATATTTTACTAGTTCAAGATTGGAATTTTAGCAAATAATGGAACATAACGAACTGTTACTTACAGAAATAGCTTTAAAATTATAGAATTTATTCTAAATTTACTTATTTAAGCAATATTTACTAGCAGTTACATGCCAGATTCTGCCAGTTCAATGAATGTTTTTGGATACCAATTTAAAGGATTCCTTGCAAATATGAGCTATTTCTGAAAGACAGATATTTCAATCTCTGCCCAAACTTCTGATAGCATTGTCCATGTATCTCTTCTCTTTCCCTTTCCCTATGACATACTCTGAGAAGTCAGGTGGAAAAAACATGGAGGTGATATTAAGATGTGCTTTTGGCAGGGAGGATGAGAAGAGACTTATCTTTCTTCTACCAGATCAGTCAATAGGAAGGTTGCTGAATAAAAATAAATAGGAATAACTATGACTCAGGAATAATTATGAAACCAATTTATTTCGTACACTAGAGACTTAGGGAAAGATAATCAACGGCAAAAAGTGGAAAAAGGAAATCTAAATTTGCAATAAAAACAGCCATCTATATGGAAGATGCTGGTTTATAGGAACAACAATCCTTCATTGTCACCACATGATACTTACTTGCCATCTGTGTCCGATGTAGCTGCATAGTGCAGGGGTGTGCATCCTCTTTCATCAAGGTCATTCACACTTGCTCCTGATCCCACAAGAGCAAACAGGCACTGGTAATTGCAGTTGGCAGCAGCATAGTGCAGTGGAGATCTTTTGTGCCCAAGTTAATATAAGAAAAATAAAAGTTAGGGACACAGAGACGTAAACAAGAGCACAGTTGCCTCTTACTCCACTCAATTACAAATATGGTATTTATAGTGAAACTGAGATTGACTTCTGCCATAAACAAGCTTTTTGGAGGGCAGGACAAAAAGGTAGGAGAAAAGTAAGATGGCAGAGAACCCCTAAAAATAGGAAATTAGAGACATAGTTAAATGATTCCATGGTTCCCAGACAGTAACAATTCCAGTCTTTTGAGCGAATTAGACACCCTTCATACTCTGTTCAGAAACTTGGAAACTTTTATTTTAACAAAGCTTCCCCTATACTAACTAATAGTTATTAGTTACTGTTTACTGAGAGTCAGTTTTGATTCTAAACTCTATTCTCATTGTAGTTATTATTGTCATTCTATAATTCAACATTATATAAATTGATGAAAAAATGTTTCATAATACAGAGGTAGCAGTTTCTGTTCATGTCTCAGTAGATGAATAAAAGGTAAGAGAAATATAGAAGCATTAAAAAGAATGCTCAGTTATATTAACTGTATGGTAGAGCTGTAAAGTAATATCAGATTTCTCAAGCAGAAACTGCATCGTTTTGAAGATTGTTCACTCCTTAGAAGAGTTAGAGAATTGTTTTAATTTCTAAAGGCTGAATATTGAAATGAAACAGAATGTTACTAAATTTAGGAGTCCCTGTCTTTGGATTATAAAACTGATTTCATGGCTTTTCATTAAAAAGTTAAAAAAAAAAAAACCAGAAAATTGAAGGTAACATTTAGTCCAGTCTCCATGGTATAATTTTTTTTTAAAACATTTACTTAATGAAATGATAGTAAACCATTATTTTCCTTTATTGGATAATGGTATAGTAAAGTAAGAGTATTTTAAAAAATGCAATTAACTCAGAATTACTTTCTAGCTTCTAAACTCAGAATACGCTGCAGAAGTCCTTTCTGCTATTTATAATATAGAATGCCTCAAGTGCTACAAATTAACTAATATAAGGTGGGTTAAAGTGTAATTGTAAAAGCGAATTAGCTATAAAAATACTCTATTCCAAAGCCAAACAAAGTGATTTTTGGTTTTGTGGGTCATTAGTTCCTTCCATTAGCAGGCTTATGAGAGCAGTCTGTTCCTCAAAGTAATTATGGGGTCAGTCATTTTTACTTTTCTTACATGCATTTCTGATTCCTCACCATACATAATTCTATTTAGTTCTGCACTGGCCTAATCACATTTCCTTCTGACACACCCCACCCTTTCTTATCATATACACTTTGATATACAATTCTCAAACTCTTGACACATACAATTGCTCATATTTCCACCTCTATTTTTCAAATAAATTCAAACTGCCTTCAATCCTTTCTTAGACAGTTTTAACACCCTCTGGGTCAATTCCTACTTTAAGTAACTACAAAGGGACAAAGGTGCATTCCTACAGATCATACTGATGGGGGGTTGGGGGGGAAGAGAGGAGTATGTGGATATGTTGGTATGTGTACATGTGTATGTGAAGAGTTGCAGGAGAGGAGAAAGGAAAATTATATATATATATTTGTAACCTATTTCCTCCATCTTTCTAGTACTCTGTAACCAAATATGGGCAGTAGTTTCTGACAAAGGAAATGACTAGGGAGAAAGGAGAACTGTACCACTAAATTCTAGGTCTTCTGAGTTTTTTTCTTGCAGGTACCATGGGGTTTTACATTCCCATGGCTATAATTATGGGAGGAAGAGGAATGATATCAAGAGGTATACAGAGGTGCTGGTAAGGTAAAGCTGTAGCTGACAGCTTGGGGCTGTGGCAGGGGCCCACGTGGAAGAAGATCATGGGTGAGAATGAATATTTAGAAGTTACTGACTTACTTGGGCCTCTCAGTGAATCACGATCACAATGCAAAAGATGCTGAATTGTTCAGTTAATTCTCAGAAGCCAGTTAGGTTAAATGAGTCATTAAGTAAATAACATTAACCAGGCTCTGTGGAACTGTTTCACACTCTACCTTCCAAATTTGTCCTTTTTGTTGAAGTCTGCACCAGTATTCAGCAGAAGGTTTAGGCACTCCAAATTCCTATCCAGGAAAAAATAGTTACAAGACTTAATTGTCAGTAATTTATAATGAAATTAGGTTTAAATAAGTATGAAACCACATTTTTAAATGAGGGTAAAGTGAATAAAATGGCATGATTTATATTTTATGGAGAATAATAACATTAAAATTCATCTTATGTGGAACTTAAAAAGTTATATACATATTGGCATGTTGATAAGAAATAAATGAATCATGCTGTCACTGTTTAAAAGGAAGTTTACGTTTGTAAAAGAGTTATCTGAATCTTTAAACTTCAAACAACATTCTTATAATTGAACGGTTTAAATTTAAGTGATTTTTAATACTAAGTTAAATGAAAACGCATTTTAAAAAAAAATCAAACCTGAAAACACAGAAAGTCGGCTTTCCCTTATCTTCTCCTATGTATGATTGCTTATTTAGATGTATCCTTAAAATTGTAGCAGAGTATGGGCATTTCTGTAACTTAATTTTTATAAACCTGAACATCAACTTACTATGTTACAATGAAAATTTTAACTGCCAAGCAATCAGACATTCATGTTGTCTCCCTCTCTCTCTCTCTGTAGGCAAGTAACATGGAAGCTAGCTTTTAATTGGAAGGTTCTTTGGTGACCTTGGAAAAACATGAGGACCCAGTCACATGTTCGCAATCCATCTCTACAACTGAGACTGGCCTAGTAAGTAGTCTTGGTTCAACACACTTGTTTTCAGAAATCACCAGTAATTTCTAAGGAATTATTACTGGAATAAAATTCTGGCAAATGTCCTTTTGATAAGTCATCATGAATTCAATGGCTTATCATTAATTTAGGATCTAAGTTACCAAAAGCATTAGATTAGCAGCATGACTCAGAGACCAATAGTTTTAGTTGAAGTTTGTTCATTAAAACCACCTGCCTAGTTTTCCATAGCAGTAATATTTAAAACTTAGTCCAAAATCTTTCAGTCTCAAAGTTTCCATTTCCCATATACCAGCCCTGAGTAGGGGCAAGACATAAATGGCTGTTGACATTTTTTCCCTCTGAAATTATAATTAAAAAACCCCAAACATCTTCTTTCAAAGAATACCAGTGTTACTTAGGACAGTCCCAGTGTTTGAGGAAATACATGTTTTTATTTGTCCAGGAATGATTTTCTCTTACAGAAAGCAACACTTCCTTTTGTAGGTTTGTTCTATTTCTCCCACTCACAACTTATGACTCAGGTAGGAGATTAAAAAAAAAGCAATTTCTACCACTCTGGCTTTCTTCTCCCAAACCACTCTGGTTATGTTTTGTTTTCTATTTTGTGGTAGCCTAGCACTGATAAAGAGAAACAAAGTTAAGAGAAAAACTGTCACAGCTAGCTACCCTTTTCTTAAAACAGTCAAAATTTTGTTAACATACCCTCCAGCTGCAGCTGCATGTAGACAGGTCCTGCCAAAGTCATCTGGGGTGTCTATATCGAATCCTACCAGAAAGAATACATCTTAGATAATACTATAGATATGTTGCTTTAAAATGTTATGTCAAGAAATGTCATGAGTCACACACCTCAATCTCAAACAAAAATGAATTATAAATGGGTACAAAATTATTGAAAATAGATGAATAATGTATAATATTATTCAGCAATAAAGAGAAATAAAGTACTGATTATGTTACAATATGGATTACCTTTGAGAACATCTTGCTAAGTGCAAGAAACCAGTCATAAAAGACCACATCTTGGGTTATTCCATTTCTATGAACTGACTACAACAGGCAAATTTATAGAAACAGAAAGTAGACTAGTAGTTGCTTAGGGCTAGGGGAGGGAGGAAATGGGGACGGACTGCTAATGGGTTTTCTTTTAAGGGGAATAAAAGTGTCGTAAAACTGATTGTAGTGATGGTTACACGCTTCAGAGTATACTAAAAATCAATGAATTGTAAACTTTAAATGGATTAATTATATGCTATATGGATTGTATCTTATAAAGCTGTTTTTTTTTTAACCATAGCTGCTTTGCTACCTGTGAATTACTACTAATGTTGAGAAGAAATTTTAGAATTCTCTTACATAGATAAATGGGTACGTGAATACTTGTGGACATACACTTTAAAAATGGAATTAACTCACTTAAAAAATATCATTTAAGAAAAACTCAGAAATGTCTCACAATATGTTAATTTTCACTGAAACTTTCCCATAATTCTTTCAGCAATCAGGAGCATTAATATACAAAATCTGTTCAACTTTCTTAACACTTTGAGAAATAGAATATCACTTAAAATCAATTAAATCTTATATATTTAGTAATTCTATGCATTTAATAATAAGGACCACAATTTTGCAGTAATACTTATAGAAAGCTATTGATCCTGTTTTGTTTCAAACTGACTATGATTATGGTTTTTTAAAATAGTAATTATATATGACATAATTTCACAAACCTAGCAGAGATGGTAGGATTGCAATTGGCTCTTAAAAAGGAAGCATGTAAATGAAGATATTTTGCTTCTGGACATGAAGACTACCATTCAATGAAGAGAATCTGCTCTACAAATACTCCACATCCCATTCCCCACTAACAGTGGAGGAAATTACTGGAAAAATAAAACCTTTCCCAGAGCTGAAGAGAAAATCAAATCTTAAAATTAAAGAACCCAACATCTTCTAAGAGGGGTTAATAAATTATTCACACGTGGAGATACCTATATGTAATTTTGGAAGAGCAGGATAAAGAAATTGTATTAAAATGGGGGTGGGTGAGTTGGGGAGACAAAAAAAAAGGAGAATCAGTCTGTGAAGGTTCCACTTACCAGAAGAAAGAAGTTTCCTGCAGCAATCTGAAAAACCACTTAAGGCTGCCAAATGGAGGGGGAACATTCCATGTATGCCACGCCTAAAGGAAATAGAACGGTATCCTCATTATAATACAAGAAAAATACAATAATTTATGACAGGCGAGGATACTCACCACTATACTAACGAGGACGAGCCATAAGAAAAATACAATCATTTAAATAAATTACAAAAAAACTACTTAAAGTGAAAAGCTAGGTGAGTCAAAACCTAACACTTTGGAGAGTGATTTGGCAAAAGGTTGAAGTTGGGCATAGCTTATCAGGCATTTTTCCTCAAAGAGCAGGGTTTATCAACTTCAGCACATTTGTCATTATGAATTTTGATGTCTGTGTGTGGGGGGCTATCCTGTGCATGTAGGATGCTCAGCAGTGTCCCTGGGCTCTATCTACACTATATGCCAGTAACAACCTCCTCCCCAAAATATGACAACTAAAAAGGTCTCTAGACATTTGCCTAGAGAACAAAATCCATTCCCTCCACTTCACTGAGAATCATTACCACAAGGCATTATGTTCAAGAAAGTCCACTGCAATACTTTTTTATAATAGTAAAAAAATTGGTAGCAACCTATGTTTGCAATTAAGGAAAACAGAGAAATCTTTATACCATGATTAAATTTTATAAAATGAATGAACTAGAGTTACTTGTACAGATGTGGAAAAAAGCCCAAATTTATATCTACATGGCTAAACCAAAAACTTCACAGAAAAAGGAAGAAAAAGTGTTCAGCCATAGTATCGCACATAGGAATGATAAACATCAATTTAAGTAGGGTGTTTACTTCTGCAGAGCACGCAAGAGAATCCATCTTTCAAACAAAATCTTACATGGAAACTTTAACATCTAAAATAGATAAAAGCAAGCTGTTGTGACCCAAGTAGGGTGCAAAGGATTCTTTGCAGCACCTACCAAGGCACCTCTAAGCTCTGTACCTGAAAATCACTAGCTACAGAATAGTAGTACTTGGATGAAAAAGAAAAGTATTCAGCATGTAAACTTTTTCAGGTCTTTTATTTACTTTTAGATTAAAAATAAATAGATCACAACAATTAAAAGCTGTGATTAAAACTACATAATTAAGAACTGGGGTTAAAAAATATATCAAAGTACTCTATGCTGGCTTACCAAATAAAATCGTTATCATTCTATTCTATCACATCGTAAACACAAACAGGAGAAAGCTCCAGCAATTAGTACAATATTGAGGACAAAATTCACATTTCTACTTGAAATATCTAGGAAACTAAAGTTCACCTCCTCCTGTGTTTCCCAGTCACAGCTATCAACACCTTGTAAGTACTTACTTTGCAGTGTCAGCACCACTTGTAATAAGAGTGTTGATTAGCAGCTCATGGCCGTACCTTGCTGCTATGTGCAAAGGGGTGTTTCCATTCTTATCCTCACAGTCAATTACAGCTCCTGCAACAAAGGACATACTATCAGACACTGGACTATATAAAGATCAAGTCAACTCTATTACACGAACAGTAAGATAAAGTGCTATTCAAGCACCAACTAATGCATATAGTGATTTAACTAGATTTCATTCATAATATACTTATTGGGCCAGGCACTGGAGTTACAGATTTTATACGTAAGGATTCTAGGGTCCAAGTTTGGAAACCACTGTATTAAAAGAAAAGTAAGTACATTTCTTTAGAGCAAGACTTTTCAGAGTTCAATGCGTACACTCTGTGCATCATCAAGAAGAACGCATGCAATGCTTCACCAATTATTTGACCATGAACCTACTCCTACTTTCCCCTTGCAAAACCATAACAGCTATTATCTTGAGGAATACGAACAAGCAGTTTCTTGGAACATGGCTTGGGAAACAATGCTTTAAAATAAGGTTCCTAAAAGTTCTTTTTATTTAAAAGTTGAGCTTGCCTAGTGTTAGTTCAGAAAATAAATGAAAATCCTAAAAATAGTTGAAAATATTCAAAGGGGGGAAACGACTTGCAACAGAGCTTTGTTAACATATACCAGCTGCAGTGGAAAGGCAGCGTTTTCTCTTTAGCAATATTTAAAAAAAGCCAACACTAACTGCTAGAGAAATTATACTTATAATCCAGGGGTAAAAAACCAAAAATAAATGAAAAACAAAATTATGAAAGATACATATAAGTGGCACTTTATATTCTTTATTATTTGATATTCATGAGCTCTGATATCAAATATCAAATATACAGACTGCTATGACAATTCCTCAATACCATTCATTCTGTGGATGTTTTTACTACATTTAAGAAAAAAAACAAACAGAAATACTTTTTACCACTCTGGATAATGGTTTGTGATCTGGAGAATCTACCGTGGAGAGCAGTCATATGCAGTGGGGTTTTCCCATCTTTGCTCTGAAATAATCAAATGAAAGAAGTTTAAAATTATTGTTATACCCATAATATGTAATCCTTAGTTTTATTTTGAATATCTCTTTGCATCTTTATTTTGTACAAATATTACTCATGCATTAAGGTTAATTGAAGAGTATGGAGGTAAAACAGCTGTTCAAAATTATGGACTAATTCTCTTAGCATGTATATCATAAAGCACAAATATAAAAAAAACTCAAAGCCTACAGTTTATAAAAAAGCTCTGCATGGTAGGTATGGCGTAATTGTAATATTGTTCCTATTTCACAGGTGGAGAAACTGAAGCACAAGGATATTAAATGACTCAACCAAGATCACATAATCGGAAGTGGTACAGCCAGGGGACAGTTGTACAGTCCCATTTTTCAAAAATTTCACATTACTACAATTCTTCCATTCTAAGAAATACTGAATCCCTCCTCCACCAAGGAAAAGTGAATGTTAGAATTAATTGTAGCCACTATAATTCACTTTAAAAACTTGATACGTATATTGTTTTTACTAGTTATTGTTATTACTAGTTATTTTCTCAAATTACTTAATTGAAATGTGATGTGTCATAAGTTTATACTAAAATTATATAATGGAGATCTCCTTAAGAAACCCCCATTTCATTATTATAATGGAGTATTAGACCAACTTCATAAATACCTATCTAGGTATTTGATTCCATAATTTTATATTGTCTTTTTCAAGCAAACAAGTCATTCAATTGGCAAGTTATCTTAAAGGATTTTCAATCTTTTGGAGGCAGAGTGTGCAACAAGAGGAAGAAAAAACCCTAGCGAGTGAGCAAACAAGCTCAGGCTCAGGAGTTAGAATAACCTGAGCATGAATCTAGCTGTCACTTCCAACGGCAAGATTTGAGAGAAGTTGCCTAAATTCCTGAGCCTTCACTTCCTCAACTGAAAATGGATATAATACCACCTACACCTCCTAGGTCTGCTTCATAGAATAAATATAATAATTTTTGTAAAACATCCACATAACATACCAGTGTCTGTTACAATATAAACTATTGGGTCGTCGGAAAAGTCATGACGCATTTTTGCAATGAAAAACATAGAAAAATACGTCATGACTTTTCTAGCAATGCAATATTATTTCTATTTGGTGTTCTTTTATTTATATGCCAGTTGTTATTCTTTCAACCAGAAAAAAAGAGAACAAGAATCATGAAAACATTTTAATAAAAGGATCCTAGTTTGTAGTATCTTTTCAAAATGTTCCCTATATGACATATCTTGATTTTTATTGTTAATACTTACAGATATTTTTACAGATAACCCCCTCAAACTAAACTGTAATAAAAATTTGAGTTCATAAAATGATGAAATTTGAAAGACATAATTATAGCTCACATTTATAGATACAGTAAGCACTATGTTCCAGGCACAGTTTTAAAATAGTTCATGTATATTAGTCACTTACTCCTCACAACCCTATGAGATTGGTACCACGAACCCTGTTTTATAGGCCCTGGAGTTAAGTAACGTAACCAGGTCTCATAGCTAATAGGTGGTGAAGTCCTTTACTATAAAAGCATATAGGTAGTACTGGATTAACATTTTCTTTCTACATATTGGTCATAAAAAGTAGTCTAAATATAACAAAGGAAGAAAGAGAATCAGATTCCCAAGTAAAAAGTCCACCCTAAGACATGTTAGGAGGGAGGACAGCACAATTACTTCTGTCTGAATTGAGAAGACAATGGGTAGGTTTTTTTCCTTGTCACCTTAACTCATTTTAGAATCAAATTAAGAGTTTTAAATAACAAATAAAAAAGATCCACCAAAATCCTAAGAGTTAGTTTCACAGGTGACCAAAGACAGCAACAACAAAAAAAGCCATATGAATCATAGTACCTTTTAGGTTTAAATTTTAAATTAAGTACTTGGGGTATTTTATTTATCTGACCAAAATGTACCCTTAAAGAACAGGGTGGGGTGGGAAAAGGTGTGTATGTAAGTGATACAACCAATGCAATAGGGCTCATGATAAGCAAGGTTAAAAAACCAGACCCATATTGCTTTGAATTCCATTCATTTTCCCTCTATTTGGTACTCTGTAAGGACAACCAATTTAAAAACTTGTAAACTGAATAATTACAAACCTAAATTCACATTCCAATGTCTAGTTATCTGCAACTTAATCAAGGACAGAAACATTAAAACAAGGAATGGGATAGGGAGAAAAGATGAAGCAAAGAGAAAGAGATGATTTGATAAGGAGAACATGAAGGTTAGCAAATATAATTTTTAATATAAGGCAAGTGTCAAAGCCTTAGCTCCTTAGTCAAGCAACAATTTGATAAGCACTGATTTGACAAATATAGGAAACACAGGTGTTAGGGGTGAAGACATATTCTTGAATGAATGTACAGCAGGTCCTCAAATAATGCCGTTTCATAATGTTGATGAGATTCTGCAGGAACTTTTGTTTATGTCAATGAGCCTATCTTGTTTCGTAATATGTTATTTCACTTAAAATTGCAGAAACTATCAATGACGTTAGGCGAGGACATACTATACATTCTTACTGGTTGAATGCTCACAGCTATCAACAATTTTTATATAATTTCAGACCTGGAAGGTACGTTAGAAGTCATTAACAGCATGGGAAATGTGTTCCAATGGAATTTGGCAATAGGTAATTGGACAATTGCATATAAATGGGATGTCATACATCCTTAGGCAAGATTAAGGCAGCTTTTATGAAATCTATTTTTAAACATCATAGGCTGTTGCCTTCAAATCTACTTAACTACCACATCTTAACTGCTTTGTCAAAAAATTTCCTTGTCATGTGTAAAAGCTACCACTGAATTTTCTAAATCATTAAGGAGGTAACTTCAAATAGGACCACTGGTCTGAGCATTATACTGTAAGTGAGCCTCTTGTAGGACTGATTCTCATTCTACACTTCAAAAGAAAACAATAGACTTAAAAATATCATAGGTACAGGAGTCAGCTATGTAAGGTAAACACTGACATATGAATCAAGTGATTATCATCAAATTATATTAAGCAGCCATGTCTAAATGGCACTGTATAAAATAAAATGTCTAACTTTTACCCTTAAGGACAGCACCACATTCGCTAAAAAATGTACAATAGCTAACGATATATAGTAAGCCTCCCTTATTCCATGATAGTTAATATTTAACACACAAAGATGATTTTAGCTACTTTATCATAAACAGGTCTCATAGAGACTAAAAAGATTTAGTTGTGATCTTTTCTTTTGAGGACTGTTAAGATAATTCCCAAATTTTATTTTTGAAATAGCCTAATCTTCATTAAAATAATATTATCAGGCCTTTGAAGAAACAAGTAGATATTTTTCTGGGCCTTGGTTATCCAAAAATTCTTCAAATTAAAATAAGCAGTTCAAACATTATCAATAAATTTTTACTAATTATATAAACGATTAAAAAAACTTTAGTAGATAATTTGAGAATTGAAAGCTTTAAATATATATTCTTAAAAGAGACATTTTAACTGTAAACACAATAGAGGTTCTTTATGATGCCTCATGCCCTTTCCTTCCTTGGATGTGATATGTATAAATTTTGTCCTTTAACCGGGAGTGGGCAATTTAGAGCAATGACCTAATTACAGATGGACTTGCTGCTGCTACAGCTGTCAGAGTAGGTCAGTGGCATCACTAAGGGCTCCTCTGAAGTTAGACGTAAGAAAATGGACTCCTTTCTCCACCAGTCTGAAAGACACTGGCTTACCATATCTAAAAAAGGGAGCTGAAATCTTATTGTAATTAAAGCTCTGACAACCATTTTAAGCTAAAATGTTTTTACTAATCCTAAATGGTTCAATTTTGTTTGTGCTTTTCTTTTCTGCATACCACAGGACACAGTCTAGCAAGTAAATGCTCAAAGAATGAATTGATGAATTACTACAGAAGTAATCAGTGAAAGCATTTTGGACAACCTAAAATAATGATTACACATTATAAAGTAGTGATGTTCAAAATCATAGCTGCACGTGCTTTTTCACAGACACAATGAAAGTACATTTATTTTGGCTCCAGGATTTTCACATATTTCTAAAATTCAAATGCTCTTTTCTGAAAGTATGACCAAAACCCCAAAATTCCTTATATGTAACACATTGATATTGGTCTTTTAATTTCTCTAATGCTGTGAAAAATTTCGAAACAGAGAATTTGAAAGAATATTATAGTGCACATCCATATACAAACCTTCGAGATTCTACTCTAACATTTTACTATATATATATATGCATTATCACATATCAATCTCCCCATCCAACCACCCATCATCCAATTATTTGATGCTTTTCAAAGTTAGTTGCAAATATCACTACGTATTACCTCTGAAAACTTCAGTATACATATCATTAACTAGGGTTCAACATTTGTTTGGTTTGTTACCTTCTAAGGGAAAATATACATGCAATGAAGTGTACATATCTTAACACAGACCATTACTATCAACCCAGAAAGTTTCCCTATGCATGCCCCCTTTACAACAATCCCTCTTCCCAGAGGCAACAATTGTTCTCCCCCCCCCCCCGCAACTATAGACTCTGGAACCCCATATAAATGGAATTTTGTCTGTTCTAGAACCTTAAACAAATGGAAATAGTGTATATATTCTTCTGTAAGGCTTCACTCAACATAATATTTTAAAGATTCATCTGTGTTCTTAGGTGTTATCAGTAATTTGTTCCTTTTTGTTATGTGATAATACTTGTTACTGGTATTGTTTTAAACAGTGAATTCCTAAATACTACAGTATGGATTCTGATTTTATTTCATACCTTCATATTGACATCAGCCCCATTGCCTACTAGAAGCTCTAAACACAATGCTCCATGTGTTGATGCAGCAGCAAAGTGTAAAGGAGTAAATCCTTTCTCATTCTTTTGATTTACATTAGCACCACAGTCTATAAGTTCATTCACTACAACATCTTGGCCATTATAGCAGGCTACATGAAGAGGTGTATTTCCATAGGCATTTGGTTCATTCATCTATAGGGAGAAAAAAATAAATGTTAGTGTTAATGTAGTCTTGCTAATTATCATTGTTGTGAGCTGTTTTGGCAATGTTGTGATTGCAATCAAATTATTAAAGTGAGAAACAAATAGGCAAAGTACACAGATAGGCTTATAATTCTGAAGTTCTTTTAAAAACAGCATTTTGGTATCAAATGGATTTTGTACATTTAGGGAATATAATTCACATGTACAATGTCCACTTCATGACAAAATTGAATGATTCCAAGAGAGATATTTTAGGAAAATAAAAACTAAAGTAACATATTTCTAAAAGTCTTCTAGTAAGGGACAATTATAGAATTAACTCTAAGAATCATGAAAAATGAACACAAACTGAAAATTCTGACATATATTGAATAACGTGCATATTTTTAGCCTTTTTGCTTGTAGTGACAGAAGATTAAAGAATGTGACCTTTGCCCAAAGAGATGCTTGGTCTTTGACCTTGTCTTCTGGGAGGTAATTTATAGTGTACCTGATAGAAGTGTCCTTGTTTAGGGAGGGCGCTGGCTACACTGGATCTTAAAGGAGGACTGGCCACTGCCAGTAGTCTTAGGATAGGTAGAGGCTGACCATGCCACATAAACCAACCATGTGATTTAGGATGGGAGCTTTGGGTCTTTCGGTATCCGTGGACTTGGAGGCTGAAATCACACATGTGGGCAATTGATAAAATCAATGATGCCTATGTAATGGAGCCCCAGTAAGAACTCTGGAAACAAAGCTCAGGTGAGCTTTCCTTGTTGGCAATACTATCCGTATGTGCATACTGCCACACACTGATGCTGGGAGAGTAATGAGTCCTAACCACAGGGAGAGGCCAATGGAAGCTTCGTATTTAGAATACCTCTGGACTCGGCCCTGTGTGTCTCTTCCTTTGGCTGATCTTAACTTGTATCTTTTCTGTGTAATAAGCCATAACTGTGAGTACAATAGCTTTTAGTGAGTTTTTTGAGTGATTCTAATGAATTATGAAACCTGACAGTAGTTTTGGGAAACTCCCCAAACTTGTAGTTGGTCAGAAGCTAGGGGAAGTCCTGTGTGGAGACTGATAAGTTGCAGTTGGCTCCAACTTATCACAACTTTATTTAACATTTTCTTTTCTCAGGTCCTTAGTAACAGAAATTGGGGGAAGTGAAAAAGTAACACTTAACTTTAGTTAAAGTGCCTAGCTTTCATCACCAAAAGGTAAGAGACATGGAATAGATTCTCCCTCAGGGCCTCCAGAACTTTGAGAGATTAAATTCATTGTTTTAAGCGACTCACTTCATGGTAATTTGTGATGGCAGCCCTAGGAAACTAATAAGGTTATGTAATTGGTGACCACACATCACTAAATGGCTCTAAGTCTGACCATTTATTTCAAAGAATACGCTGTCACCAGGGTTTACAAATGTTATTTTATTGTCAATAAAATAGGTTTTAGAAATTGTATCAGAATGGACTTGAAACAGTGATCAGAAACAAGGTGTCTCATTTATCTGGCTCAGGGGTCTTTTAAAGCATTATGTTACTCTGTTGAAATACAGCTATAGGAACTGTTTGTTGAAATAAAACTTTTATCTTTTTGTACTTTAAAAGATCATACTAACAATGTGTTTAGATTTTTACAACTTCTCAACATCCCACACATTCAATAGCAACTTGCTTGCGTTAGGCAAAGTGCTTCACATCATCCTTAAATTAAGAGTCTATTCAACTCTACAGTTCTGCTGTATATCCTTTGTCCAGACTATCACCTACCTTTTTCTTTTCTTTATTTGTAGCTGATCTAAACTGCCTTCCTTTAGCAGGGCCTTACCCTCTCTCCTTCTAATTTTCTGCTTTTAATTTGTGTTTTGAAGAACTAAATGAATTTGTCAGAACTGTACCTAAAATAAGAGTAAATATACTAAGAGTGGGTGTGGGTGTAAAGTGCATGTGTTCAAAGAATGGTCTGTGGAAGCTACAGGTATTCTTAGCTATCTCAATTCAGGAATCAAATATATTCAGATAAAGCA
The DNA here is from genome assembly GCF_001890085.2 of Hipposideros armiger. Taxonomy (NCBI): domain Eukaryota; kingdom Metazoa; phylum Chordata; class Mammalia; order Chiroptera; family Hipposideridae; genus Hipposideros; species Hipposideros armiger. The sequence goes on along the minus strand of NW_017731836.1, from coordinate 837,183 downwards.
ACAACCCTCCTAACCAAATAGACTCATATAGTAAGGGACACTTACAGTTGTTGGGCAAGAGCCTCTAGTTTTCTGGGCTAGCTCTTGCCAAGATCCTGTAATGTGAACTCCTGTAGTCATTTAAAGGGAATATTAAACTAACTGGGCAAATAAGACTAACAATAACCTAGCCACTTGGGAAAAATAATCCAAGTGTGTCTGATCTGCTGGTTTCCATAGCTGAAATAGAGCTACATAGCTGGAATATATGATGGAGAAGAAAAACTTCTGTCAATTCATCCTTCACCTTTAAAATGTATTTTACCTTTTACTATACTTTGACTAATTACAAGCCTTGATCAGATACCAATGCATGATAAATATCTGGTTAAAGGACAAAAACATTATTGTATGCAAGCAGCTTTTAAATTGGAAGTAACTTCCACCAACAATGAAATCCCATATAAAATGCTCCATTCTTTTATACTACTCAGTCTATATACCTACATCAACTCCGAGATCTAGAAGGTACTTGACTACGCTGATCATTCCACTGGAGGCTGCAGCATGAAGAGGTGTGTAAGACTTCTTATCCTTGCATGTCACTTCAGCCCCATGTGCCACGAGTAATTTCACTACTTCAATGTGACCTGAAAATATGTTTATGGAAAAAAGAAAATAGATGAGCATATGGAAGACATGAAATATAATCCTAAATATCTTTTAAAAAAGATAAAAATACAAATTAACTGGATAAGTAAATAATGAGAAACAGAGAATATCTTTCTCACTCCACAACTGACCTAAAAAATGACTTAGTGGATCAAGGAAAACAAGGCCATCCAAGGTCTCATGAGATACACACACTAATCTAACTCTGGAGGTAAAAGGCCTGATGCACTCTGCTTAATGTGTAAAGACTTTAATATAAGGTGCACAGTTTTAAATCACAGAGACTAAGCTATTCCTAAACTATCTTGAAGAAGCTACACCAGAATATTCAGAAAAGTTCCCAAGACTTAAAATATGGAAAATCTTCAATTAAGAAAAGAAAATTGCCCATGACATAGAGGCACAAACCTTCAGTGTGAGACAAAAACCAAGAATTCAAGATTTTCAGTCTTTGGCTTTCAAAATAGGAACCAGCTGACAAGGATATTAGCCTTTAGCTTTGATCTTCCTTTACACCTACACTAAAGGTCAGACTTGCAATTCAAGATGGATTCTACTACTTTTGGTTATTTCTACTATAAGCAAAGGATTTTCCTGGACCTTGGGGTTATTGATAACTGGTTTAAGTTGATTTGTTTTGTTACATTTTCCTATTTTACAACTTTATATAGCTTTAAAAATTAATCATCTTCCATCAAATCTTCCTTTAATCTTTTACTTTTAAGTAAGATTATAGGGAAAGATAAAACCAAGAGCAGGAAGTAATGAGGATAAGCTATGACTGTAAGAAAGGTGGCTAGCCAGGTGTCTGTAATCAGGTAGTGTGAGTGGTAAATCAGGTAATGATACCAGTATTACATGAAACCAGAAGAAATGTCAGTCCATATGTGATTCTTCCTAAGCCAGAGGAGCCAGAATAACAGAAGCAGAACGATACCCCTTGGCAGAAGGAGGAAAAAAAGCTCTGAGCTCCATAGCTGCAAGAGGAGTTCTTTCAGTTCTACTTTACGAAACTTGAAAAAGGAATGCCTGTTTCCATGGATTCCTCCCAGAGGTACAACCTTAGTCTTGCAGAACTTGCAAGGATGTGGTAGGCTGTACTTCCTCGGTGCTTAGAGATCTATTTCCACCTGCATGGTCTTAGCACCCACAAGACAGCGTTTCTACTCTTCTCTTTTTGTGTATTTAAAAATATCCTGAGGTAAGCTGATCTGCTTCCTCCATGGCTGTCCAACTTACCTCAAGAAACAATTAATGTTTTTGTTAGAGCAGTGGTCACAAAGTTGCACAGGTTTTGGGTAGTCTGCCCCAGGACTATTTTCTCATGAGCTCTGTTAGTTTTCAAGTGCAATTTTGCAGATCCTAAGATTTTCCCAAGAACATATATATTATATTACAGCAGAAAAGCCTATACTGTAAGCCTCAGTTTCTTTCTGGGAAATTACTGCTGTAGAAATCAAACATGATGATGCCTATTTATCTCAGTGCTTTGCCCAAAATAATAGGCTTCCTAATGCATTTTCATAACTTCTACCTTAATATTCTCATAAAAATAAGTGGGCATGAGAATGGGCTTTTAGTAAATAAACACTAATCTGAATTATGTATCCCAGGCTTGTGTGTAGGATGTCTCTCCATTTAAAGGTAAGCAGAATTAATTTAAAACAGCTTTTAGGAGAACTGGACCCTATACCCTTTTGTTCAGCCCACTACTAGGCTGCTTCCACTTAGGCAGCAAACTCAGATACAGTGTAACTTCACACTAAAAGACAAACATGACACCAAATCCAAGTACTAAAATGTACAACTTTTCCTGAATTAATAATACAAAAAAAAATTAAAAAATACATACCCATATAAGCTGCCCAATGGATAGCACGTCTATCTTTCTTGTCAAAAGCATTAATATTGGCACCTCTAGACAGGAGTAGCTTAACCATCTGGAATTACAATAAACAGTTTTATCAAAATTCAAAAGGACAACTGTTCATGAATATCCCTTGTGATGAATACTCTCATCTCAAACTCTCTGGCACTAAATTTCTGCATTTATAGAAAGGAGCTATACAAAATACTGAAGACCCTTTAAAAGAATTTAATAAATAACAGGACAAAGTATGAAAAAAGGTTCACTGTAGGTGTTACTGAAGTCAGGCATCAGTATCTTTTAAAGATGCCACTTTGAGTCCTGGTATTTTATGAACAACTAAGTACAAATCTGGAAAGTCTAAAGGTGAAATATTTAAAAAGAAGTTTTATTCCATTTTTTATAGCCCAAAGTGTTATTAAAATGCAAAATGCATTCTCACGCCACAAATGTCTTAAATTTAATTCAAACACAAGTGTAATGTCCATAATATGATTAGACCTGAAGGTCATTGCAGTCTATTTACCTCATAATGTATCAAGAATAATATCTGTATTACATCTAACCATATTTACCATAGTTTCCCCATTGGAAAGGGCACTTACAGATTTCCAAAAAGGATGCATCTTATGATCTTTACCACAGTGGAGACAAGAATTCTTTGTTGCAAAGGCAGAGAAGAACAGTAAAAATAACACTGCGGCCATTAGCTCTCAGCCATGGAATCTTGGGAAGGAATGTCACTTTACCACTTTTAGTTTGTCTACAACAAAAATGAAGGACTGGACAAGCTGGACTCAAAGGTTCTAACTCTGTGTTTCCTTCTTTTCTAAGTCTTCCATGTACACATAAATCGTACTCTTTGCCATGACAGCACCTAACATTAAGCAATGTTTGTTGTACAAGACAATTAAACACTTATTTTCTTAAGTTGTTTTCTTTTGATGGCCTGTTACCAAAGAATGCTTAACTAAATGTTGGTAATAAATTATAAGAAAATGTTTTCTAAACTCCACCTTCCTTTGCTACTATCTTTCTGGGAACACAATAAATGGCTCTGTCTCCTAGATTATTTTTTCCAATGACAGGACATAGTTCTTACATTGTGTTATAGTTGGCAGTGTTCTCCTTTGAATCTTTCCAGGTTAACTATGAAAATCAAGTCAGTGCATGGGCCATATCTGACAAATTTCTAAATTTGAGAAAGTTAGATCACGAATTATCATGAAAAGAAGTCTAAGGGCTTGCACTGTAAAAGTAGACTAAACTAATGAGACAGATATTTTTATTTGCTTTTACCATGGACTAAATGGCTGAAAAAGGCAAGCTCATTAATAATTGGGGTGAAGGGGAGGGGATAGAGGGTGGATGTAGGGAGAGAGAATCACTGTCTAATTGAACATCACCTACCTCACCATGTCCACTAAAAGCTGCATGATGTAATGCAGTTCTCCCTGCTCGATCAGACACGTTTACATTACTCAGAAGAGGTACCAAAGCTTCAGCGCATTTTACGGCTTTATTAGCAGCAGCTATGTGTAAAGGGGTTTGCCAGTTTTTGTCTCGAGCATTAACATCTGCAGAATGCTTCAGAAGTACCTGAACTGCTTCCTGAAACATATGAAGATAAAAGTTATAAAATGCAAATGAGTAAGTTTTAGAAATTTCATATATATATATGTATGTGTGTATATATATGTGTGTCTATATATATATATATATATATATATATATATATGAAATAAAATTTCCCAAGGAATTAAAAACAGTTCTAGTAGAATCTGCTATAAACAAGTAGAA